>NC_047525.1:25529240-25555492 GCF_902827115.2 Pseudochaenichthys georgianus | reverse complement strand
GAAAATCCTTCCCAGTTGTTCAGTAAAGTGTCCCAGTAAACGCAGTTTAAATGTTCCGACAGCAGCCGCTTAATGAGCCAGCCCTCAGCCCTCCGCAACTTAATTAAAGCCATGATTCACTTCTCACACGCCAAGCAGTCTGCAGTACATCTGACACACACACACACACACACAGAGTTTTGGGATACATTTCAAACCACAAGTTACTTTGTTAATTCCTAAATCAATGGCCGACATTCCCATAGATGAGGATCACACACACACACACACACACACACACACACACACACACACACACACACACACACACACACACACACACACACACACACACACACACACACACACACACACACACACACACACACACACACACACACACACACACACACACACACACACACACACACACACACACACACACACACACACACACACACACACACACACACACACACACACACACACACACACACACACACACACACACACACACACACACACCATGTATACATCACTTCAGGGGACATTACATTGACTTACATGCATTTCCTGGAGACTTACCCTGACCTTAACCAGAACCAACACATGCCTAACCCTAACCAAGTCTTCACCCTAAAATTAATGATTCCCCTCATGGGGACCTCCAATTTGTCCCCATAAGGGAAGCCAGTCCCCACACATGACTATGTAAACAGATTTAGGTCCCCACAAGTATAGTAATGCTAGACCACACACACACACACACACGACTTTCTGCACAGGCCTGAAACCTAACAACCAAATCAATATTTATCGGCAGCGGTGGTGTGATTACATTCCCCCTCCCCCCAGTTATGTATAACGACCCCAGTGACAGCTCTACTCCCAGTACACACGTATCATCATGTCACCGCTCAGACACCCAGGGATGAAGGTAAAGACTACAAGATCTGTGGGCATAATAAAGCACAGAGCCCCCCCCCCGCCCCCTCTAACTTGATCCATTTCAAGTTGTGAAAGTTGTTCAAGATGTATAGGACATAGAATGAACACAACTGATCAAATAGTGCAAGAGAATGTTTGGAGATGTGCAAGAAGAGTCTATACACAAGTGAATGGAATGATATATTAGATAAATAATTTGCAAACAGATGAATGGATGTTCTTTAAAAAGTTGAGGTGTTTCATAGGTGATATTGAGCCGCTTTCCCACAATGCAATGCAACCCTGAAGTTATTACGTGAAGGATCTGAAAGATAAGAAATAAAGCATACGAGGGTATCCGTGTAACTTGGTATTATACAGACTTTAAGAGACATTTTGGACCAGACTAGGCTCGCTGGTAGTAAATATTCTCTGCAGGAAATCCATACTAATCGGTGGGAAATGAGCCTTTGCTTGTATTACTTTCCTGCCATTCATTAATAAAAGAAACACAAAGAAGACTCGCTTTGTCACTTTTGGTGACTCAAGTCTTGCTTCCACTTTTGTTTGGGAAGTCCAAAAAACACTGGTCCTTTTCCCTTGTGCACACACACTCCCACACACACACACCAGATGTCAGTGGAACATGGAAGTCTGACAGACGGTAGCCATGTCTCAGTATGCAGCTGACACACACACACACACACACACACACACACACACACACACACACACACACACACACACACACACACACACACACACACACACACACACACACACACACACACACACACACACACACACACACACACACACACACACACACACACACACACACACACACCTTAAATACCATCACAGTAAGACATCATACTGTAAAAATGTAACATGTAATTTTATACGAACCAGATTCCCAATATACTCTTAGGAACCAGTCTGATGGGTGGCAAGTCAACACATGCCTCATCCGTTAAATACTGAAGTCTGCCGGCGACACGAGTTCACACACTTTTAACAGTTCTACTTTACCACAGGTGGAAGAAGTACTTAAGTAGAAGTCCTGCATACGACACCTTACTAAAAGTACACAAGTATTGGCATCAAAATAAACTTAAAGGACCAAAAGTGGAAGTACTTGGTGCATAATGTCTCATTTTAGAATGATATATAAATGTACTGGGTTATTATTATTAATGTGTTCATCACAGCTGGTAAAGGAGGAGATATTTTAATGACTTATATACTGCTGCTGGATATCTCAACCTACAATATAACCCCTGTATTAGTTTATTTATATTAGCTTATAATGTGAAGTAGCCATAAATCGTACTTAGGTACAGTACTTGAGTAAATGTACTTCAATACACCTACGGTCAAATTTCACCCATTCCTAAATGTTACATTTTTCGGTTAAAGGTTATTTTTTTCCGCTAATTGCCACCAAAAAAAAAAACATGGTTTCTCTTCGCAATAAATGATTGATCGTTGCTTTCATTGAATTATGGATTTCAGTTGTCCTTTCGGTCGCATTATTCAAAATGTTTGCCTTTTATTACATCAAAAAATGTCGGTTTCGTTTTGTAAAAATTAGGTACATTGACCATATATTCCAAAAAGAAGAATAAAGCTTGTGGTAAAACGTCAGAATGTGTAGCACAGATTTCCGTGATGATTCATATATGCTTTATAAGCAGTCGTATTGGGAGGACATCACGAAGGTTTGCTCGCAATCACAGACCGTCCAATCAGAAGAATCTCAGCGAATCAGATCCCTGTTCTCCAGACACAAGGTTTTACAGGGAGGGAAAACAGATGACATTAGTTTTCCCCATGTGCAACACTACCGGCATGCGTCTGCTGTGAGAGATTGTGTGTGTGTGTGTGTGTGTGTGTGTGTGTGTGTGTGTGTGTGTGTGTGTGTGTGTGTGGTGTGTGTGTGTGTGTGTGTGTGTGTGTGTGTGTGTTTGTGTGTTTTCCATGTGTGTGAATCACCTCAGGCAGGAAGGCCTTGCTGATGACGCACAGATGAATTTATCAAGGATACAAAACTGGAGGCGAATAGATTTGCTAGGGCTATCCTGTGACACACACACACACACACACACACACACACACACAGACACACACACACACACACTCACATTACCCCTGTTTGTCGTTCTGAGCTAAAGGGATGTCTCACTGTTTCTGTGAATGACTTAATGGTCGTAAAGCTGCGTCCATGTGTGTTTTATTCCTACACACACAGTGATGAAAGCATCCTCACAAGGGTAGGAATCTTTCCGGTCCCAACACACTATTTCAATCGACATCACAAAAGGTGTGTGTGTGTGTGTGTGTGTGTGTGTGTGTGTGTGTGTGTGTGTGTGTGTGTGTGTGTGTGTGTGTGTGTGTGTGTGTGTGTGTGTGTGTGTGTGTGTGTGTGTGTGTGTTTGTGTGTGTCGCCCGCTAATGAAGTCCAGACGTTGGTGCAGATGGTCATCGACTCAGTCCAGTACACGAGGAGTCCTCCGGCTGTTGAGTGGACTTAAAACAGGGAATATACAGCACCGAGCCTTCGCAGCAGCTGGCCCGGGCTCTGGAACACTCTGCCCCTCCATGTGAGGTCGGCCCAGACCCCAGGGGCTTTTAAATCCACTCTGAAGACACACTACTTCTCTCTGGCCTTCTAGTCAGAGTGGGGTCATGACTCCTGACTGTTCCATGTGTTGCTTTATCTGTTGTGATTTATTATCTTTTATTATGTTTTACGACCAAAATCGTTTTTAAATTTGCTCTACAAATAAAATTGGATTTGATTTGAGTTTCATCTGGATGCACTGACACCTGCAGGCACTCCTGATTTACCCGGGAGATTTCCGTCGCTTCACGATACTCCTGTATTTCTCCTTATTTAAAACACATGTTTACAACTTGTGTCCTTTTTGTTTAATGCCAGAAGCTTGTACTGTTCCGTGTTCTTTCCTGGGACTCAAGTCAAACATGAAGAATGTAACATAAAAATGCGGCTGCAGAACACTTTGTTATTTTCAGTCTTTAAGTCTCTGAAACTCAGACCCCAGATCCCACACTCGGGTTATGTTCTAGGTCTGAAGGCGGGAAAGTGTACTGGTTGCTGGATGAGGATGGGACATTACATTGACTTACATGCATTTCCTAGAGACTTATCCTAACCTTAACCAAGTCTTCACCCTAAAATTAATGATCCCCCTTATGGGGACCTCCAATTTGTCCCCATAAGGGAGGCGAGTCCCCACACTCGACTATGTAAACAGATGTAGGTCCCCACAAGTATAGTAAGGCTAGTACACACACACACACACACACTTTCCTCCGAAAACTCACACAGGATCTCACCGCGTAACAAGCCACAATCCTCGATAGACACCATGAAAATAGACTTCACATCGTGTGGCTGCACCGGCCGTGAGATTTGGACTTTCTAACGGCAGCATTTTGAAGCTAAATCTCTTCCTTTCACTAATCAGTGGATTTGCTCACAGGGCTGCTGTGACGGTGACCTTTGGGCATTTTAACCGTGATAGATCGATATATATACTTTATTAATCCCTAATTGGGAAATTCTTTTGATGCAATAGTTAAGCTTTGGTAATAAACACAAATTGTTCTTGGTTCTTGAACTGAACCAAACTATTTGAATACATTTCCACTTCTTATTTCTGAGCGTTTTTGAGGGACTCTTCTTCCGTACAGTACTGTTTTGCCAGTGCGTGCAAACTGGGTTCAATTTATCTTTGACACAAACATGTGCTTTTGGACATTCACAATCCTACAGTTGACTAAATGAACCCAAAACAGTCAAAGCCTTGATGCTAAAGACTCACTATCGTCCCGAACGACAAGCACACTACCTATTTTATAAAGATGTATGGCTTGATTTAGCTCTACCACACACTGGCACAACTTCTCTTCGGTGTCAAAATAACCTCAGAAAACTCTGGTTGTCAACTTTGTATACATATTACATCACACAAATAATTCCTCGATGGACAGCGGATTAAGATTTTGTAAAAACTAGAAAGAAAACAGCGATACGGCACATTTTAAACGACGGTTATACGGTACAATAAGATCCCATTTGCTGGATTACAGGGTCCCTTGTTTGAGGTCGCTGCCCCCGGTGACTCAGCAGCAGAAACAGCTGACTGCCGCAGACCAACCGAGGTGAGGAATTTAGAGTTTCCCTGTAGAAATACCAGGCGAGGTTTTTCATTTTCTCCCCCTCAAAGACTTTCCAGCTGCCACCCCTGGCTTCAAACCAGTGTATCGTGACTGTGGGTTAAGTGTCCTTCGCGTGGGGACCCTTGTTGGACTTTCATGTTGGGAATTAAAATAAGTCCCCGAGGTCCGGTCTGTCTCTGACCCGTGTGAAAGGGACAGGGTCTTTGTAGGAGATGTGGATGTGAGCTTGCAATATTAAAAGGGTAATAATGGCACAGTGTAGTGAACAGAACTGCAGTGTCCACACACACACACACACACACACACACACACACACACACACACACACTTCTAAACATCCAGAGGCACCTCACAAAGAAAGCCTTATTAGCCGCGCTGATCACAGCAGTAACGGCGCCTTTAAAGGGAGCAGAGGAGACCGAAGATGCCAACAACACATCCGTCCCAAAGTCACCCGAGGGTCAGAGCGAGTTCAGAGCGACAGGCTGGAGGTGGAAGACCACAGGTCTGTCAGCGAGCAGCAGCTAAACTAAAGGAGTCTGGCCTTTTGGCTCAAATACCAAAACAGGGGAGATGACCTCCACTTGGTGAGGGGGACACGTTTCACCGCCAGGCTGTTTGAGAGCCTGCTTCGAAACGCATTTCCAAGTGCTTTTCTTTTAGCTCCGAAGACACGCGCCGTCGTTTTGACTAGATGTTCACCTCATGCAAGAGGAATGCAGAGACATTGTTTTCTCGAGGTACAGGGAAGGTGTTTGACTATGTGTATATGTATGTGTGAGTATGTAGGTGTGTGTATATGTATGTGTGCATATATGTATATCAGTGTATGTATATATGTCAATCAAGTACAGCAGATTAATAATACAATAATAATGATCATTAATGCAGATTATAGATTATAAATAAATCATTTAGGGACAAGGGGGTGAGATTAAATAGATTATACTTCTTCTCACTCCTTTTCGAACACTAGATGTGGCACTGTTTATGTTGCTAATGCTGTTGTTGTTGTTGTTGTTGTTGTTGTAAATGTCATTTTTTTGTTTTGATTTCTCTTACATGACTATGCACTGCAACATTTGTTTTGTTTTGTAATCATTTATTTTACTTGTTCGAAATAAATGTATCAATCAATGCAAACGCTGGGTATTTAATTTCAAGTCAAGTCTTTGAAGGACTCCACCGACTTGTGCCCACTCGTGATGAGCAGCTTGGCCTCAGACCACCAGTCTCTAGTGGACAATGCTATGCATATTTAAGCATCAGTTCACCCACATCTGGTAACATCTGTTCCTGAAGATAACTTTGGTTTAATTTGTCTAGTTTTTTTTACATCTGATTTTACAATACCAGAAGATAAGAAGTTATCTTAAATAAATCTCATTTTCTTACTGGAAATGCCACCACACCAGCAGAACCAACGGCACTAATTAAAAGTTGGCATATTCTGAGAATGCGGTTTGTCTTGAATAAAGTGTCCCTGCTTCCTGTCAGCTGCAGGCGCCTTCTCAAAGTGCTGCAGGCCGACGTCTCTCAGGCCTCAGAGTCACAGCCAGCAGAGAAGAAGAAGTCAAAATGGTAACTCGTCGCAACCTTCCTTCTTTATTTAGGCACACACTGCGAGTATGTCAGCCTTGCTTGCTGTGTGTCAGTTAAGACAACACTGTGATAGGACGGCACAGTCCTGTCTCCTTTACAAGAGGTCACGACCCCGTGGGTCTTTGGGGAGAGGTGAGAGTTTACACTGGAGAAATCCCAGGCCTGCTAAACATGCCTGAAGCAAGGCGTGGGTATGTATATGGGTGAGCGTGTGTGTGTGTGTGTGTGTGTGTGTGTGTGTGTGTGTGTGTGTGTGTGTGTGTGTGTGTGTGTGTGTGTGTGTGTGTGTGTGTGTGTGTGTGTGTGTGTGTGTGTGAATATGAAGATAGGGGTTCGCTAAGAGGGCATAGAGAATGTAAACAGATCGAGGTAGAGATACACTAAACTGAAAAAACTGAAATGTTGACTTTAAATTAGATTTATTATGTCAACACATTTCACATGACGTTTTAGGGTTAGTTGAAAGCAATAATATTAAGTTTGAGGTAGAGATACGATCCAGCTTTGTTTGTCAAGCACTTTGAAACCTCCAGGCCAAAGTGCTGGAAGTACAGAGAAGTAAATAAATAATAAAATCCCCCCAGCTCACAAACCCAAAAGTGAGTACAAATACAAAAGAAAAGGTAAAAACAAAGTAAACAAGAATAAAATAATACAAGCAATAGGCCGTTGTCTAGATAAGAAGGAGAGTTGTGAAGGAAGTCAAGAACACACACACACACACACACACACACACACACACACACACACACACACACACACACACACACACACGTTGTCTTTAAATGATGTATTATGTCAACAGATTACACATATTTGTATTATGTTAGTTGGAATATTACGTTTAGATAAAACACATTAGGTTCAACTTAATAGTATTGCTTTCATCTAACCTAATACAGTTTGTTGACACAACACATTAAAGTGAACGTGTCAGTTTAATCAGTGCAGTGTCCGTCTCACCCGTGTCATCATGTATAAATACACACACATTACAACTTCTATTCACACACACCCCCTGCTTTAACCTTCTCCTCTTCAATCAGGAAACTCTGGATCAGCACCCTGTCATCGCCACCGCAGAACACAACATCCACTTTGTGACCCGTGCGTGAGTGTGTGTGTGTGTGTGTGTGTGTGTGTGTGTGTGTGTGTGTGTGTGTGTGTGTGTGTGTGTGTGTGTGTGTGTGTGTGTGTGTGTGTGTGCATCTGTGTGTGTGTGCGTGCATCCGTGTGTGCATCCGTGTGTGTGTGTGTGTGTGTGTGTGTGTGTGTGTGTGTGTGTGAGTGTGTGTGAGTGTGTGTTCTAGCATTACTATCCTTGTGGGGACCTACATCTGTTTACATAGTCACGTGTGGGGACCCGCCTCCCTTATGGGGACAAATTGGAGGTCCCCATGAGGGAATCATTAATTTTAGGGTGAAGACTTGGTTAGGTTTAGGATTAGGATAAGTCTCCAGGAAATGCATGTAAGTCAATGTAATGTCCCCTGAAGTGATGTATACATGGTGTGTGTGTGTGTGTGTGTGTGTGTGTGTGTGTGTGTGTGTGTGTGTGTGTGTGTGTGTGTGTGTGTGTGTGTGTGTGTGTGTGTGTGTGTGTGTGTGTGTGTGTGTGTGTGTGTGTGTGTGTGTGTGTGTGTGTGTGTGTGTGTGTGTGTGTGTGTGTGTGTGTGTGTGTGTGTGTGTGTGTGTGTGTGTGTGTGTGTTGGGCTGATGCAATGCCTCGGAGCAGCATCCAGCGCTTCTCGTCACGGGGTTAATAAAGTTTTGGTTCGGTTGTTTTTGTACGAGAAACGCCTGGAAGCCATTTTAATAACATGCAGTTGAGATGAGGTCTCACTTTGTGCTACAGGATAACAACATGTTTTTCCCTCCTGGATAATTATACCAACAACAACAACAACAACAACAACAACATTGTGCTCATCTGTTAAAATGTATTTCTTGGTTTTAAATAAGACGTCTCAAAACCTCAGCAGAAGAAAAACACAGTACTACTCATTGGGGTGAATCGACCCATTACCCGGGCCCTCTTTAAGCGTACTCCAAAGGCTGGATCTAATGTGGATTTTAATAATCGGTTAATGTATTTTTGATTAGTGTTATTTAGCAGATTAAGCTTCAAATCTGAAATACTTCCCTACACTTTGCGCGGCATTAAGATCAGAACAATAATCAACCCGTGCTTTATCTCAAAACGTCAACATAAGGAACCACGCTCTGACACTTCAACACTTTCTGAGTCTTGGCTGTGAATATAATCAGAAAACAATAGAATGGAAACGTGTGGGTTTTAAAGCCAATATCAGCGGTAGAGAACGTGTTGCTGTGTCTTTATGAGTCAGGATCCATCATATCACCGCGTGGTCTGAGGTTCCCTGGAGCATCGTGGGGCTTTTCTTTTAGGGGATTAGAAAAACGAAGAGTCTGCCAGCTGCAGCAGCGGTGACTCACGCAGAGAAACACCTGATCAGAGATGTGACAGCCGTGGGGGGAGTGAGTGTGTGTGTGTGCGTGTGCGTGTGTGTGTGTGTGTGTGTGTGTGTGTGTGTGTGTGTGTGTGTGTGTGTGTGTGTGTGTGTGTTGTGTGTGTGTGTGTGTGTGTGTGTGTGTGTGTGTGTGTGCACTCTTTATCCCAGCAGCACTATTCCTCAGAGGCAATCCCTTCACATCACCACCTATAGACCGACACTATTCTAGATGCAACCTAAGGTATCAACATGTGAGAAATACCACATGTCGTGATGCAGAGTGGCTATTTCAAATTAGCAACAAAGCCGTGCAGACTCTCTGTCTCCAACAGCAGCATTATGGGATTCTTTTTGGGATTCAGTTTCTGATTATGGAAAGAAAAATACCCAGAAAGATTTTATTTTGCCCCGTACAGTAGACCTGTTGTACTGTACAGGTCAGCAGCACTGTATGGCTCAGTTCTGCACAGATTGGCTCCGATACAACACACAGATACCACATGCAGGGGCGGAGATGCAGGATTCAACAAAGCCAATACCTTTATATTTATACTCTTCACTTGCTTGTCAGCATAGGTCGGCATTGATGTACCAGAGCTTGTTTATATTGCCATCATATTGAGAGGTGCAGTGACGCGTCCTGAAACCAGGAAGTAAGCTGCTGGTTCCCTCCACAGAAAGCAATGGGATTTCTCCACAGGGTTTTGGAAAATAGCTGGAAATAAGGTCTGTGGAAAACAAACCTGTTTGATAAATGCACGTTTTGTTCAGCCGGATAATCTCCACATGTCTACCCTACTTTTATAATGTTCTAATCATAAATCTAAACGATAGGTTTTAAAAGGGTTTTAGGACGCGGCACTGCAGCCAACTCCATCGATCAAGCTGAAACTTTCTCCCTCTTCTTCTCATGCTCCCTGTCACTCTCCTTTAACTCCTCCGGTGACTTTCTTTTATTTGAAGATTGTTTTTTGCCCGGCTACCGCTGGTATTAAAAACATTTTGGCGAATGGTTAGGTGGTGCGATAGTCTGTAGTGAAGGAGCGCGCTCCCGCTCACGGGAGCCTGCTCGCGCTGTGCTCCCGCTCACGGGAGCCTGCTCGCGCTGTGCTCCGCAGCAAACAGCTGTTTGCTTTTCACCCAACAACGACAACCGACTCACGGAACGCCATGTTGTAGCGTTGATAAACCAATACCACAGGAAACATTTTTTTTTAAAGCAATATTTGTCGTGGCCCGAGCGGGCAAGTGGAAAGTACGTTATGCTGGCCCGGGGTGTCTAAATAGTACTTCCGGGCCAGCGGGCCATTTATAATGTCGAGCCCTGGATCCTCTTCGATTAACTTGTGACAGGACTTCTGTACCTATTCTCCAGCGAGCAAGATTTTTATTAAATACCTCCATCCCTCTCATCACAACAAGACTCTACACCAGGGGTGTCAAACTCAAGGCCCGGGCCGCAACTTCATTTTATGTGGCCCCGCAAGAGCTTGCAAAGAATGTAATACGTTTATTATACGATTAAATGCCGCTTTACAGAATCAGGTTGACCATAAACTACATGCCCCACAATGCATCTCGTTTTGTGACATGGCACTGAAGAGACTTGCAATTATTTGCTTTCAGACGTAGTTAATTACTAAGTCATTATCCTATCCGATAATAATCCAATTCAGAGGCAATAATGTAATATAACACATTATTTTATATATATTATATATTTATATATATGTATATTTTATATAGTTACAACCGGCCCTTTGAGTGCAACCATAATGCTGAAGTGGCCCGCGATGAAATTGAGTTTGACACCCCTGCTCTACACTGTAAAGAGCGCGCAGCCTTCACTGTGTTTACCTTCAGAATCATTAGAAAGACTAAAGAGCGACCGCAGGCAGGCTGATGAGTTTTAACTTCATCTTCAAGTCAAGGTAAGACTGCAATGTTATTGAAAATGGGATCTTACTAAGAGAGAACAATTCAATATTTAAATGATAAAATTACATGTTTTGGGTATCCTTCTGTTGAACTGTCTGTTTAAAATTAATTGAAGCATCAGACAAAAAAAGCTTTTGAAAATAATATTATATTTTGATTTAGGTCAAAATATAATATTTGTAAACCTGAAGAGTCAGTGCCTCACCAGCCATGAACCTCACTGCAGAAGCTTATAGACATCTAAGTTGTTTGTGCCCCACCACTTTTCTACATATAAAAACGCTACTGAGGCTACTTGATTTTTGTATTCTGATTACGTAACGCCGTTACATGTATTCCGTAACCCAACCCTGTGTACAGATCATCAGTCCTGACTCCTGTGTACAGATCAGTTCGATAAAGTCATGCCTAAACAGCGACATTTTACACGATAAATACGGGTTTAAATAGCAGCATTTGCCACGGAAGGCGAGTGGCAGCTACAGTAAACCTTCTCTTACTCTGGCATCTTGTGGCAACTCCCGTTGAGCAGCGGCAGATGCCTCGGCAAGTTGTGGCACCTGTGGCATATGCCGGAAGTACTTGCCACAGATACCACAGAGTAGCAGCCTCTGTGGCATATGCCGGAAATACATGCCACTGCCTGCAGATGCCACGAAATGCGCTTGCTGTCTCTCACAACTGCACCGCCTAAACAAATCGATATGTCAACACACAGGATGCCATGAATCAAACACACACACATTGCTCCACACACACATACACAACAGAGAGAGAAGAGAGGGAGGTCCTACCTGGTTGGAACATACTTTGGAAATAAAAGATGACCAGAATAAAGGATCCCAAACAAGTGGCAAATAGCATCCGGCATGTCCTGCTCATCCTCATCAGCTCGCTCAGAGGCTGTTTCATGTCGGGGGGGGGTGCTGCTCGCTCCGTAGGGGGGATTGAATGGTTGAAGGGCCGGTGTGTGTGTGCGTGTGTGTGTGTTGTTTGCTCCGGAGTTTTGGTGGCACTGACTGTACGCCGGTCAATGAGCTGAATGCATCCAACACGGAGCGCACCACTTCTGAACTGCTGGAGGGGGGGGGGGGGGGGGAGTAGCAGGAGCAACGTAACGGTGACGCACACACCCCTACATTGTGAGGGAATGGGCGCGTCCAGATGTGCGCTACTTTTCAGGACGGTCACAATGAAACCTGTTGTTCTCTAAAACGAGTATTTTATTTTAAAGAAGAACGGATGAGGACATTATTATAAGATTTAAAAGGTGATGGATTTGATGGAAGTATTGTTTTTTTTATATACCTGAAATGTTATATTCACAGGAAGAAATGGTCTGACTCCGAACCAGATATGGCACATTTTTACTTGGAATTGACAAAATATGGAACCACTATTCAAAATAATAAGGCAATCAAGACCAAAATGTCTTTCTATATTGTTTAAACATCCTTATTATTACTTTCTCCCTTACTCAATGCACTCTGATGCAATGTACAGTTTTAACTTTGTACCTTTAATCGTCTATTTAAAAGGTACGTCTAGTCTATGCTATTTTAAGTTTGTTTTGATGTCTTTTACTCGTTACATTACATGACATGTCACATGTTAGACGCTTTTATCCAAAGCCACCATACTCAATACTGTGGGCAATCCCCACAGGAGCAATTTGGGGTGAAGTGTCTTCAGGGACACAACGACATGCTGACTGCAGTGGGGTTTGAACCTGTACCCCCCTGATCCGAACACCATCGCACAACCCACTGCACCACACGCCTTCCTACATACTGTATATCAATTTTCTGTGAGTTTTTCAAGAGATGTCTACTGTGAAGCACTTTGAACTGCAAGTCTTGTATGAAAGGTACAAATAAAGATTATTATTACCGTCCCTCTATTTTGTTCGACCTACGATAAATGAACTGCATTGCTTTGCTCTCAGCTTTCATCTAACTTTACATTTACTACTGCTTAGAATTTTCCTTTCATTTTGTATTTCAGTTTTTTCTTTGTTTCTTTGTTGTGATTTGGTTTTAAAAATATGAGTTTCTATTCAGAACAAAGGGCATCTGTTTAATGAAATAAGCCGATAGATAAAAAGTATTACAATACTGGGGTGGTACAAGTTCAACTGATATTGATAGCAACACCAATTGCAGCACAAATAGCATGAGTGCAGTTTCAGTGATTACCCTCAGAGCAGAGTTGTATTGCTAGCGCTCACATAAAGTAATAATATCATTAGTAATCATGGTAGCAGTATTACAGTGGTTGCATTAGCAGAATCAATTCGACTGTAATGTGTTTCATTAAACCACACATTGCTGCATCAGCGTTATTTGTATGTATTTCCCACATTGCTCTCTTATATTCCACATACAGCTACAGTGCCATCTAGTGGTGCTACAGGACACTCGGGTGAACTCTGTCCAAGAGCAAGGCAGTGATTGATCGCCTAGACCAGGGGTGTCAAACTCAATTTCATCGCGGGCCACATTCGCATTATGGTTGCACTCAAAGGGCCGGTTGTAACTTTAAGACTATATAAATATACATATATAAATATATCATATATATAAAATAATGTATTATATTACATCATTGCCTCTGCATTGGATTATCATCGGATAACTTCATAATTAACTACGTCTGAAAGCAGAAGTCTAGGGCAAATAATTGCAAGTCTTTTCAGTGCGTATGTCCCAAAATGATTTTAAAAGAAAAGCCAAATTCTGGAGAAAAAATAAATAGAAGTGACATTTTGAAATAAAAATCTAATTCTGAGAAAAAGGAATTCTATGAAAAAATGGATATTTTGAAGAAAAAAAGGCAAATTCTGAGAAAAAAGTCATATTTGAGATGCATTGTGGGACATGTAGTTTATGGGCAACGTGCTTCTGTAGCATGTAAC
Organism: Pseudochaenichthys georgianus; assembly: GCF_902827115.2. Lineage (NCBI taxonomy): Eukaryota > Metazoa > Chordata > Actinopteri > Perciformes > Channichthyidae > Pseudochaenichthys > Pseudochaenichthys georgianus. Next base: position 25,541,452 of record NC_047525.1, on the reverse strand, counting down.
CGTATAATAAACATTATATTCTTGTGGGGCCACATAAAATGAAGTCGCGGGCCGAATGTGGCCCCTGGGCCTTAAGTTTGACACCCCTGGCCTAGACCGCCAAGCAGCTTCTTAACCTTACACACCAAATGATGCATTCATGGCTGTTTCGTGCACACGCTGAGAGATACTGCACTTTCTGTAATTAGGATATCTGTCTTACAAGCAGGTCGGAGAATCAGAAGGTGGTCTGGAGGATAACCTCTAAAGAGAATGTGCATTTAATGGAAACAATGTTAAAGGTGGGGTAGGTAAGTTTCAGAAACCGGCTCGAGATACACTTTTTGTTATATTCCATGGAATGTTCTTAACATCCCGATAGCAATGAATATCTGAAGTGCTTTGACAAAAAATCCATAAAAAAATGTCATCTGTAGAAGCCGTAATACTGTAAAAAGTACAACCAATCGATTGGATGGCCTACCTGCCTGTCAGCCTTCCATCGGGGCACAAACTTATCTCGTGCCCTCATTGGTCATGTGCGCGTTCGTGTGTGTTGGGGGAGGGGCTCTGTGAGGAAGTGGCAGATTTTCTCCGGTTGTGTATTTTCAAATTCTAGCGATCTCGAGCCGGTTTCTCAAACTTACCTACCCCACCTTTAAGATATTCATTGCTATCGGGATGTTAAGAGCATTCCATGGAATATAACAAAAAGTGTATCTCGAGCCGGTTTCTGAAACGTACCTACCCCACCTTTAAGCAAGCAACAGTATAATGCACGTTGACATGGGAAGAATGGGCTGCCAACAATAGCTGGTTTAAATGATTTATTGGAGCTCGCAATGTTTTGAACAGACATCCCCAGTCAACTCGTTTTTCTTTTTGTAGTCCTCGCTGTTCGCGTCCGGATATCGCCATCGTAACCACAACCTCACACACTGGTACTGAATGTGCATCAAAGTGTTCCTATCCGGCCAAATATATCAAAAGATGTATGTAAACGACAGAAGAAGCGATCGAAATGTGTATTTCAGTCGAAGGCCACGCCTCCACATCTGTCAACCAGTTGATCGGGGAACCAGTTAAACCGGAACACCCGCAGCTCACAAAGAATACAAAGGACGCCCTTGCACGAACGTATGCAGAGTGCGGAGCTGAGGAGGTGGGGGGACTTCAGCGACATGCTTTTATGAAATACCCGCACTCCAGTCTCGCATTAGTTTCTATGAGACACTTAGTTTAATGCCCTGCATGAATATGTAACTGTTGTTTTAAGAGCGGCACTGTGCTCAGAGGCAGAGAGAGAATATAGAAGAGGGAAAGCAAACAATAGAGCGAATCACAAACGCTGGCCTAATGTCTCTAAAAACACAGTGAGCATACATTAAAGAGAGAGCATTCGCCAATAAGCACTATTTATTTGGGTACTTCCATAATCCCCTTCTCGTTCATTACATGAAAATAAGGCTGTAAAACCACGTCATGGAAAGAGTATAATCCTGAGCTTTAACTCCATTTAAACGCACCCAGTCCTGGAGCCTTATCACTGTCCTGCAGCCTGTAGAAACTCCGCGAAAGCTTACAGAGACTTTCAGGCAGAACCTCGGGGAGCTTCTTATCTTCCGTACATTTTAAGCGAATCAATGGTTCTGTACTCCGTATTTCAAAGCTACGCACAAAGCCATTGTTTGAAAAAAAGTGTAAACAAACTTAAAAGTAGAAAACGAGACGTGTGTCAGGCGCAGTGTCATCAGTCCTCGCCCGCCTGCAGGACAGGATGCAGGTGAGGACGTCATTGGATGGTGAGATAGCCAAACTGCCGCTAACACACGTCAAATGCCTCCCTGCTGTCTTACACTGTTGCTATAGGCAACTGTGATTGACAGCAGGGGGCTACCCTCAGCAGTTTCCTCTCATCATCAAGGCCTCAGTCATGCGCTGGGTTTCCGTCAAGGAGCTGAACACCTGGGCAACAAAGAGAGACGTATCAGTGTGTGAGAATGGGAGAAAATACTATACAAGTATAAACAGGTGTATTATTCAGCGACGTGTGAAAGTTGGAAATCTGAGACTAAATCAGGACATATTGGCTTTCAGATCTGGAGTACAAACGGCCTTATGTCGTATTAGGATGAATACATGATACTCAGATAAGTTTAAAGAGGCCCTATTATGATTTTTGAATTGTTCCTATTCCTGTAGCGTGTGAAATACAGGTTTTTGTGCAATGGTCTGAAAAGACTAAAGTAGAGACACTACATACTGATATACACCTGAACATCAGCAGGAGAGGACTCTTTAAAGTAGAGACACTACATACTGATATACACCTGAACATCAGCAGGAGAGGACTCTTTAAAGTAGAGACACTACATACTGATATACACCTGAACATCAGCAGGAGAGGACTCTTTAAAGTAGAGACACTACACACTGATATACACCTGAACATCAGCAGGAGAGGACTCTTTAAAGTAGAGACACTACATACTGATATACACCTGAACATCAGCAGAAGAGGACTCTTTAAAGTAGAGACACTACACACTGATATACACCTGAACATCAGCAGGAGAGGACTCTTTAAAGTGGAGACACTACATACTGATATACACCTGAACATCAGCAGGAGAGGACTCTTTAAAGTAGAGACACTACATACTGATATACACCTGAACATCAGCAGGAGAGGACTCTTTAAAGTAGAGACACTACATACTGATATACACCTGAACATCAGCAGGAGAGGACTCTTTAAAGTAGAGACACTACATACTGATATACACCTGAACATCAGCAGGAGAGGACTCTTTAAAGCAGAGACACTACATACTGATATACACCTGAACATCAGCAGGAGAGGACTCTTTAAAGTAGAGACACTACATACTGATATACACCTGAACATCAGCAGGAGAGGACTCTTTAAAGTAGAGACACTACATACTGATATACACCTGAACATCAGCAGGAGAGGACTCTTTAAAGTAGAGACACTACATACTGATATACACCTGAACATCAGCAGGAGAGGACTCTTTAAAGTAGAGACACTACATACTGATATACACCTGAACACCAGCAGGAGAGGACTCTTTAAAGTAGAGACACTACATAATGATATACACCTGAACATCAGCAGGAGAGAACTCTTTAAAGTAGAGACACTACATACTGAGATACACCTGAACATCAGCAGGAGAGGACTCTTTAAAGTAGAGACACGACATACTGATATACACCTGAACATCAGCAGGAGAGGACTCTTTAAAGTAGAGACACTACATACTGATATACACCTGAACATCAGCAGGAGAGGACTCTTTAAAGTAGAGACACTACATTCTGATATGGAACCTGAACATCAGCAGGAGAGGACTCTTTAAAGTGGAGACACTACATACTGATATACATCTGAACATCAGCAGGAGAGGACTCTTTAAAGTAGAGACACTACATACTGATATCAGCCTGAACATCAGCAGGAGAGGACTCTTTAAAGTAGAGACACTACATACTGATATACACCTGAACTTCAGCAGGAGAGGACTCTTTAAAGTAGAGACACTACATACTGATATACACCTGAACATCAGCAGGAGAGGACTCTTTAAAGTAGAGACACTACATACTGATATACACCTGAACATCAGCAGAAGAGGACTCTTTAAAGTAGAGACACTACATACTGATATACACCTGAACATCAGCAGGAGAGGACTCTTTAAAGTAGAGACACTACATTCTGATATGGAACCTGAACATCAGCAGGAGAGGACTCTTTAAAGTGGAGACACTACATACTGATATACACCTGAACATCAGCAGGAGAGGACTCTTTAAAGTGGAGACAGCTTCCCTCAGAGCATCGATAACAGGATCAATCAGTCCAGAAGGATCTACGATGAATCATTAAATCGCATCTCAAAACCCTTTCTTAGCGGACATTGCCAGGTCCTCTATTTAACACCCGATTCAAAGCCTTATTAATTAAGTTTGGAAAGCGTTGAGGATTAACCCGCTCATGTCCTGCGAGGTCAGTCTCCACGGAGAGGTTTATTAAATATTGCTATGAATAATTCAGACGGGCAGTCAGAGCAGGAAACTCATTTGAATCTGCTGCTCTGGCACTGACCCGAGACACTCAAGCTTTTTCCAAGGACTACACATGGTACGATCTGAAAACGGACGTCTCAGCACAGTGTGAACAGAGCGAGACTGGACATCGAGGAGGTGACAGGGGGGGAAATGTATTGTCGCAGCAGGTCGCCATATTGTGCCTTGAAGGGACGGTGCAGATTGTTAGAAGCGGGGTATTGTTCACAGTCAGTGATTGGATGAAGTTGACGGAGGTTGGTTGGGTTCAAAAAGTAGACGGGAGTAAAGGCAGAGAAGTAAATCAACGTAATTCTGTGGACGGGGGTTGTGGGGAAACTTATTTTAGCCACCTAACAAAAGGCTAAAAACGACTTTTCACTGTCTGACTTTTCTTTCTTACTTTCCCCAAAGCAACCAGAGTCCATTGGAATAATAAGACATTTAACTCACATGACACAAAAGTAGCTGGGCTACCATATCAGCTATTGGTTATTTAATATGTGTAACTGGTGGAGGTACACCAGCAACTCCTCCTTACTGTGGGGGAAATGTATGTTTTTTTTAAAATTATATCGCCTTAGCAAGAACACAGATAACGACTACAGTTCCATGTTGAAAAGAGAAATCCTATGGCAAGCAAAAGTGGTCAAAAAGGATATTGATATATTGCATACATTTAAACTGCGACTGCATTTTCAGGCGGCTAAAATGAAAATGTTGACTCCTATGTACTGTCCACCAACTATGAAAAGTACCTTATGCTACTCCATTTTAAACTAACTTCACTATCCCTTTGATAGCCGTCATAGTGCAGCTGTTTTTATGCAAAAGAATGCCGCCGATGATGATGAAGGATTCTGACCTGGGCGGACCCGGGTTGGAGGCCCACCGTGGCGTCCAGCTGCTGTTTGGTGAGTCCACCTTTCATCGCTGCGGCGAAGCCTTGGAGGATGTCTCCGGCGTTCGGGCCCAGGATGTGGACACCAAGCACTCGCTCCTGTGGAGGAGCAGCAGGTTATACGGGGGTCCACTGAAGTTTAAACAATGTCCTGTTCGACACGAAAAGTCTCTGAGTCTGAAGCAGGAGCGGCAACATCACATCCCAAAACCATCCTCTTCTTCATGTCTCTTCTACATCAACATGTGTCCCCTCTTCTTCATGTCTCTTCTACATCAACATGTGTCCCCTCTTCTTCATGTCTCTTCTACATCAACATGTGTCCCCTCTTCTTCATGTCTCTTCTACATCAACATGTGTCCCCTCTTCTTCATGTCTCTTCTACATCAACATGTGTCCCCTCTTCTTCATGTCTCTTCTACATCAACATGTGTCCCCTCTTCTTCATGTCTCTTCTACATCAACATGTGTCCCCTCTTCTCCATGTCTCTTCTACATCAACATGTGTCCCCTCTTCTTCATGTCTCTTCTACATCAACATGTGTCCCCTCTTCTTCATGTCTCTTCTACATCAACATGTGTCCCCTCTTCTTCATGTCTCTCCTACATCAACATGTGTCCCCTCTTCTTCATGTCTCTTCTACCTCAACATGTGTCCCCTCTTCTTCATGTCTCTTCTACATCAACATGTGTCCCCTCTTCTTCATGTCTCTTCTTCATCAACATGTGTCCCCTCTTCTTCATGTCTCTTCTACATCAACATGTGTCTCCTCTTCTCCATGTCTCTTCTACATCAACACGTGTCCCCTCTTCTTCATGTCTCTTCTACATCAACATGTGTCCCCTCTTCTCCATGTCTCTTCTACATCAACATGTGTCCCCTCTTCTTCCTGTCTCTTCTACATCAACATGTGTCCCCTCTTCTTCATGTCTCTTCTACATCAACATGTGTCCCCTCTTCTCCATGTCTCTTCTACATCAACATGTGTCCCCTCTTCTTCATGTCTCTTCTACATCAACATGTGTCCCCTCTTCTCCATGTCTCTTCTACATCAACATGTGTCCCCTCTTCTTCATGTCTCTTCTACATCAACATGTGTCCCCTCTTCTCCATGTCTCTTCTACATCAACATGTGTCCCCTCTTCTTCATGTCTCTTCTACATCAACATGTGTCTCCTCTTATCCATGTCTCTTCTACATCAACATGTGTCCCCTCTTCTCCATGTCTCTTCTACATCAACATGTGTCCCCTCTTCTTCATGTCTCTTCTACATCAACATGTGTCCCCTCTTCTTCATGTCTCTTCTACATCAACATGTGTCCCCTCTTCTTCATGTCTCTTCTACATCAACATGTGTCCCCTCTTCTCCATGTCTCTTCTACATCAACATGTGTCCCCTCTTCTTCATGTCTCTTCTACATCAACATGTGTCCCCTCTTCTCCATGTCTCTTCTACATCAACATGTGTCCCCTCTTCTTCATGTCTCTTCTACATCAACATGTGTCCCCTCTTCTCCATGTCTCTTCTACATCAACATGTGTCCCCTCTTCTTCATGTCTCTTCTACATCAACATGTGTCCCCTCTTCTTCGTGTCTCTTCTACATCAACATGTGTCCCCTCTTCTCCGTGTCTCTTCTACATCAACATGTGTCCCCTCTTCTTCGTGTCTCTTCTACATCACCATGTCCCCTCTTCTTCATGTCTCTTCTACATCAACATGTGTCCCCTCTTCTTCATGTCTCCTCTACATCAACATGTGTCCCCTCTTCTTCATGTCTCTTCTACATCAACATGTGTCCCCTCTTCTTCATGTCTCTTCTACATCAACATGTGTCCCCTCTTCTCCATGTCTCTTCTACATCAACATGTGTCCCCTCTTCTTCATGTCTCTTCTACATCAACATGTGTCCCCTCTTCTTCATGTCTCTTCTACATCAACATGTGTCCCCTCTTCTTCATGTCTCTTCTACATCAACATGTGTCCCCTCTTCTCCATGTCTCTTCTACATCAACATGTGTCCCCTCTTCTTCATGTCTCTTCTACATCAACATGTGTCCCCTCTTCTTCATGTCTCTTCTACATCAACATGTGTCCCCTCTTCTTCATGTCTCTTCTACATCAACATGTGTCCCCTCTTCTTCATGTCTCTTCTACATCAACATGTGTCCCCTCTTCTTCATGTCTCTTCTACATCAACATGTGTCCCCTCTTCTTCATGTCTCTTCTACATCAACATGTGTCCCCTCTTCTTCATGTGTCTTCTACATCAACATGTGTCCCCTCTGTGGAAAGAGACTCTGAAAGTTTCAGGAACAAAGATTCTCTCTCTTTTTGATCCATTTCTATAAAAACCTGTCTGAAAACGAGCTGATCAGATTTTGGCCCCTTTATGATGTCATAATGATGTGTTGTCTTGGGTAACCATTAGCCAATCACCACCAAGGTAACCCCCCCCCCCCCCCCCATTGAGTTCTTTGTAACCAAATGTCTCTCAGAGGGGCGTGGGGAGGGGCTCCTTATTTTCATCTAAAGTAACAGACAGAGAATCAGCACTTTGGAAACAGGGCTGAAACAGAGGGGATTATGGGTAATGCTGCTACGATCTGTTTGGTGTTTCAGCCAATCAGAGACAGGCTCTGTATATATCCGAGTCCTGTAATATATTGATGAAAAACAGTATAGTAGGGGAACTTTAAGTCAAGCCTCTGTTCTTCAAATGCTTTAAATGGCGGCATTGTATTTTAATTGCGACCCAGCCAGGGAATAAAGTGATAATGAGAATATTGATATTAACACAGCTACCAGCAGAGAGGCCTTCTGAGATGCAGTTCCCTCGAGGTGGGCCAGATCAGGGCGACACAAGCTGTGGGTGGAACAATGCGGGGAGAACTGTTGCACACTTTGAGGCATAACGATTAAATATCTCAGGAGAAAAAACAAAGAATCCGATTATAGCTGAGAGAGGCGAAGTGTGCGGGGCTTCATTTACATATTAGATATTAGATATGATTAGATGGTGATATCTAATCACATGCAGGGGAGCACTTTATATTGGATCAGGCACTTCATCATGCTCCTCACTTTACTTTGCTAATGCGTCGCATGGTGGAGAGATTCCAGGGTGTTCAAATAAATAACTATTTTGGAGGTTAAAATCAGATTTAAGGGTAAATATTTTCTATTTTAAGGGTGTTTAAACCTGCACTTAAGATTAGTGGTGGATTATGTTTTTTTGTATTTGAAACAGAATTTGAAGCTTATTGCAGAAATTCAATACTTGTTTAGTTTAGAGTATTTGAAGACAAAGTGTTACATTATACTATATTGTAGTGTTATTAAAATGGCATGCTCTTGAAATCAATGATATCATAATTTTCCAGTATTGTTTGAATAATGTCAGGAATACGGTTATGGCAAAAATACCCTGACATATTATTTTGGGGACTTAAACCAAAAACAAAGAGCTGAAGACAAGCCAAAGTATCCCTCTTTACACAACGCAAAGTTTTTGTAGCAATTGTTAATATTAGAATATTGATGAGAGCAGCTTTTAAAACAGGACATCCTACCTGCTCGGGGACGTGGCAGATGACTTTCACGTAGCAGGAGTATTTATTCCTGGCAGGAAGTTCCCACTCCAGCGGCCAGTAGTAGCTGTGATACACCTGCAGGAGGAAGGACATTTAGAATTTAGAGTGTGTGTGTGTGTGTGTGTGTGTGTGTGTGTGTGTGTGTGTGTGTGTGTGTGTGTGTGTGTGTGTGTGTGTGTGTGTGTGTGTGTGTGTGTGTGTGTGTGTGTGTGTGTGTGTGTGTGTGTGTGTGTGTGTGTGTGTGTGTGTGTGTGTGTGTGTGGACTAGCATTACTATACTTGTGGGGACCTACATTTACATAGTCACGTGTGGGGACTGGCTTCCCTTATGGGGACAAATTGGAGGTCCCCATGAGGGGATCATTAATTTTAGGGTGAAGACTTGGTTAGGGTTAGGCATGTGTTGGTTATGGTTAAGGTTAGGATAAGTCTCCAGGAAATGCATGTAAGTCAATGTAATGTCCCCTGAAGTGATGTATACATGGTGTGTGTGTGTGTGTGTGTGTGTGTGTGTGTGTGTGTGTGTGTGTGTGGTGTGTGTGTGTGTGTGTGTGTGTGTGTGTGTGTGTGTGTGTGTGTGTGTGTGTGTGTGTGTGTGTGTGTGTGTGTGTGTGTGTGTGTGTGTGTGTGTGTGTGTGTGTGTGTGTGTGTGTGTGTGTGTGTGTGTGTGTGTGTGTACCTCGACACTGGCTTCTCCAAATGTAGCATTGGCCTTCTCCTCGGTCAGACCGCAGGCAGCATACTCCATTTGAGTCAGCACCACAACGGGAACGTTGGTGTACTCACACTGTGAATGATACGTTAGATTAGCTCAAATAATGCCTCGTCTGCAGCTCTGGATCACAGCCACACTTTCAAAAAAGAAAAAACTCTACATGCATTAAAAGAATCCAACAAAAAAACAACACAAACCTGGTCATAAAATCAATAGTTTCAGTGTTAAAATGATGCAAACAAGTACAAAGTGTACCAAGGTGGGGTCTGAGGGGCCTCTCAAACTAATCCTCGCACACACACTACTGAAACATCTGGCCTTGCACACACACTACTGAAAACATCTGGCCTTGCACACACACTACTGAAAACATCTGGCCTTGCACACACACTACTGAAACATCTGGCCTTGCACACACACTACTGAAATACTCTCACATTCACTGCTGAACACCTCACACACACACACACACACACACACACACACACACACACACACACACACACACACACACACACACACACACACACACACACAAATAAAGTCAGACTTATTGTCTCATATGCAGCTTCTGGATCACAACCACACTTTAAAAAATCCACGGGAAAAAGAAAAAAAATCCAACAAAACACAACGTGAACCTGGTCATCAAACCAAATGTACAAAGTGTGTACCAAGGTGGTGTCTCCTCTGAAGAGCCGACGGGCCAGCAGCGTCCCAGCATGCACTGCGAGGCCGGTGGTGGAGGGGCGTCCGTGCTGCACCGATCCGACGGCGTAAATATGATCCGCATCGGTCTGATCCCTCTCGTTCACCAGGATCCTGCCACCGCTGCACGGATGAGACACACAGGAACTTCATTCAATTTCAATTCAAAGCTTTATTGTCATGTGCACATCAGCTACAGTGTAGACAGGGCAATGAAAAACGTTGGTCACAGGCTTCTCCAACAGTGCAACACATATATAGGACAAATAAAACAGATAAAATAGTGCAAGTAAATAGGAATAAAGAAGGACATGCTGTGTAAACATCTGGGTCAAAGAGAGAGGTTTCACACACTCTGGGCTGCACTGCACTCCAACACACTCCAGACCAAGGTCACCAGTGGAGGCTTTTCTTCCAACGCTGAGCAGCACCTGAACACAGAGAGAGACGTTGAGACACCGCGATGTTGTCCTGAAGAAATGCCGATTGAAACTAATAGGATAAGATATGATAACAGTAGATAAGAAATGTTTGCGTGGCAGCAGCATAAAACCACAAGGCATTGCACAGAAGAGAAATTAAAAGACATAAACAATCCAACATCTCGAATAGAAATAAAAAACGTCAAACGTGGAAATACAAGGATGTAGAAGCGTACCGTGTCAAAGCCTCTCTGTTCAGTTTGGCCGTCTGCGGTGATGATGGTGACTCGAAGTCGTCCCGTAGAAGACTGTGTTGGTGTTGGAGAACCACCTGATAGAAAAGAATATGTAACGTGTCTAATCTGGATATAACTTGTTAATTAACTTGTAAAATGCTGCCTCAAAGTTACATTTCTATTCCCTCTAATGCACACATCTCCCTATATCTATTCTTCATTACTTCCCTATCCTGCCTGTGGCTTTGAAAACTGTTCACAGATAAAGTTTCACTTGTTTAAAAATGGCCCTTAAACAGCCGGTCACTGCAGCTTGTGATAAATGATCCTCACAGCGGAGGAAATAGTGCATTTGGTGCCGGCTTTGTTCAGCAGTGGATTCATCTTCATTTGGTGCTCTAGTAAATATTTATAGAAGCTGTATGGTGTGTGTGTGGTGTGTGTGTGTGTGTGTGTGTGTGTGTGTGTGTGTGTGTGTGTGTGTGTGTGTGTGTGTGTGTGTGTGTGTGTGTGTGTGTGTGTGTGGTGTGTGTGTGTGTGTGTGTGGTGTGTGTGTGGTGTGTGTGTGTGTGTGTGTCATCCATTGCAACTGCGAGGCTAATTTATGTTTTCAACAGTTTTTGGACAACAATGGAGCTTTACGGCATGAAGGGATTGTAAGATTTACTGTATGAGGTTTATAAACACACACTACTACCATCACATCAGCGCATTTCGCCTCTAAACTATTTGTATCACAGCTATTTCTTCAAATGTATTATTCCATGTAACATTTTCCAGATATATTTAAAGGGGACCTATCATGCAACGGATCTGATACAGACTGATACAGATTTGAATTGTTCTGACGTCAGAAAAGGGGTGCTCCGCCTATACGGGCCACTCTCCACCTCCGACGCTGTAGTACATATGCCAGGCCTGTAGGTGGCGCTGTAGTCTGCCACAAAAGCAGCGAAGAAGACTTCTCACAGAATCAGCCCTTACAAAAACAGGGCTGGAAAAGAGCAAATAGAGCGAAATGAGGCGTGGCTAAAATGCAGACATGTTTTATATAGGTGTGGCCCTACAATATATTTTTAAATATAGCATGATAGGTCCACTTTAACTTATATATACCTATATGCCTCGTTGTACTGTGCAATGACCATAAACTTGAACCTAATCTAAATGTAATCTAATAAGAAATGTAATCAGTTGCCTGACCTGAACCGTCCTCCTTAGCTTCAGTCTTCTCCACCTGACACAGAGAAGCAGAACAACATTTAAAGAAAGCTCATTTCAAGTTAGAATCCTTCCTGTCTTTGTCTTTATCATTACCTTGGCGAGTGTGCACTTGTGAAGCGTTTCCACTCCACTGACGATCATGTGGTTTTCTATCTTCTCTGCCATCTTCTGATCAAACCCCGGCAGCAGGTCCGGCTGCAGGAGGACGGTGACCGGCAGGCCGAGGCCAAACAGGAAGTCAGCGAACTCCAAACCCTCAGAAGACCCGCCCACAACCAGGGTCCGACCTGGAGGGTGAGGCAGGGAGAGGAGGTCCTCACTGTGGGGGAGAGGGGAG
>NC_047525.1:25523489-25528740 GCF_902827115.2 Pseudochaenichthys georgianus | reverse complement strand
GAATCCGATTATAGCTGAGAGAGGCGAAGTGTGCAGGGCTTCATTTACATATTAGATATTAGATAAGATTAGATGGTGATATCTAATCACATGCAGGGGAGCACTTTATATTGGATCAGGCACTTCATCATGCTCCTCACTTTACTTTGCTAATGCGTCGCATGGTGGAGAGATTCCAGGGTGTTCAAATAAATAACTATTTTGGAGGTTAAAATCAGATTTAAGGGTAAATATTTTCTATTTTAAGGGTGTTTAAACCTGCACTTAAGATTAGTGGTGGATTATGTTTTTTTGTATTTGAAACAGAATTTGAAGCTTATTGCAGAAATTCAATACTTGTTTAGTTTAGAGTATTTGAAGACAAAGTGTTACATTATACTATATTGTAGTGTTATTAAAATGGCATGCTCTTGAAATCAATGATATCATAATTTTCCAGTATTGTTTGAATAATGTCAGGAATACGGTTATGGCAAAAATACCCTGACATATTATTTTGGGGACTTAAACCAAAAACAAAGAGCTGAAGACAAGCCAAAGTATCCCTCTTTACACAACGCAAAGTTTTTGTAGCAATTGTTAATATTAGAATATTGATGAGAGCAGCTTTTAAAACAGGACATCCTACCTGCTCGGGGACGTGGCAGATGACTTTCACGTAGCAGGAGTATTTATTCCTGGCAGGAAGTTCCCACTCCAGCGGCCAGTAGTAGCTGTGATACACCTGCAGGAGGAAGGACATTTAGAATTTAGAGTGTGTGGTGTGTGTGTGTGTGTGTGTGTGTGTGTGTGTGTGTGTGTGTGTGTGTGTGTGTGTGTGTGTGTGTGTGTGTGTGTGTGTGTGTGTGTGTGTGTGTGTGTGTGTGTGTGTGTGTGTGTGGTGTGTGTGTGTGTGTGTGTGTGTGTGGACTAGCATTACTATACTTGTGGGGACCTACATTTACATAGTCACGTGTGGGGACTGGCTTCCCTTATGGGGACAAATTGGAGGTCCCATGAGGGGATCATTAATTTTAGGGTGAAGACTTGGTTAGGGTTAGGCATGTGTTGGTTATGGTTAAGGTTAGGATAAGTCTCCAGGAAATGCATGTAAGTCAATGTAATGTCCCCTGAAGTGATGTATACATGGTGTGTGTGTGTGTGTGTGTGTGTGTGGTGTGTGTGTGTGTGTGTGTGTGTGTGTGTGTGTGTGTGTGTGTGTGTGTGTGTGTGTGTGTGTGTGTGTGTGTGTGTGTGTGTGTGTGTGTGTGTGTGTGTGTGTGTGTGTGTGTGTGTGTGTGTGTGTGTGTGTGTGGTGTGTGTGTGTGTGTGTGTGTGTACCTCGACACTGGCTTCTCCAAATGTAGCATTGGCCTTCTCCTCGGTCAGACCGCAGGCAGCATACTCCATTTGAGTCAGCACCACAACGGGAACGTTGGTGTACTCACACTGTGAATGATACGTTAGATTAGCTCAAATAATGCCTCGTCTGCAGCTCTGGATCACAGCCACACTTTCAAAAAAGAAAAAACTCTACATGCATTAAAAGAATCCAACAAAAAAACAACACAAACCTGGTCATAAAATCAATAGTTTCAGTGTTAAAATGATGCAAACAAGTACAAAGTGTACCAAGGTGGGGTCTGAGGGGCCTCTCAAACTAACCTCGCACACACACTACTGAAACATCTGGCCTTGCACACACACTACTGAAAACATCTGGCCTTGCACACACACTACTGAAAACATCTGGCCTTGCACACACACTACTGAAACATCTGGCCTTGCACACACACTACTGAAATACTCTCACATTCACTGCTGAACACCTCACACACACACACACACACACACACACACACACACACACACACACACACACACACACACACACACACACACACACACACAAATAAAGTCAGACTTATTGTCTCATATGCAGCTTCTGGATCACAACCACACTTTAAAAAATCCACGGGAAAAAGAAAAAAAATCCAACAAAACACAACGTGAACCTGGTCATCAAACCAAATGTACAAAGTGTGTACCAAGGTGGTGTCTCCTCTGAAGAGCCGACGGGCCAGCAGCGTCCCAGCATGCACTGCGAGGCCGGTGGTGGAGGGGCGTCCGTGCTGCACCGATCCGACGGCGTAAATATGATCCGCATCGGTCTGATCCCTCTCGTTCACCAGGATCCTGCCACCGCTGCACGGATGAGACACACAGGAACTTCATTCAATTTCAATTCAAAGCTTTATTGTCATGTGCACATCAGCTACAGTGTAGACAGGGCAATGAAAAACGTTGGTCACAGGCTTCTCCAACAGTGCAACACATATATAGGACAAATAAAACAGATAAAATAGTGCAAGTAAATAGGAATAAAGAAGGACATGCTGTGCAAACATCTGGGTCAAAGAGAGAGGTTTCACACACTCTGGGCTGCACTGCACTCCAACACACTCCAGACCAAGGTCACCAGTGGAGGCTTTTCTTCCAACGCTGAGCAGCACCTGAACACAGAGAGAGACGTTGAGACACCGCGATGTTGTCCTGAAGAAATGCCGATTGAAACTAATAGGATAAGATATGATAACAGTAGATAAGAAATGTTTGCGTGGCAGCAGCATAAAACCACAAGGCATTGCACAGAAGAGAAATTAAAAGACATAAACAATCCAACATCTCGAATAGAAATAAAAAACGTCAAACGTGGAAATACAAGGATGTAGAAGCGTACCGTGTCAAAGCCTCTCTGTTCAGTTTGGCCGTCTGCGGTGATGATGGTGACTCGAAGTCGTCCCGTAGAAGACTGTGTTGGTGTTGGAGAACCACCTGATAGAAAAGAATATGTAACGTGTCTAATCTGGATATAACTTGTTAATTAACTTGTAAAATGCTGCCTCAAAGTTACATTTCTATTCCCTCTAATGCACACATCTCCCTATATCTATTCTTCATTACTTCCCTATCCTGCCTGTGGCTTTGAAAACTGTTCACAGATAAAGTTTCACTTGTTTAAAAATGGCCCTTAAACAGCCGGTCACTGCAGCTTGTGATAAATGATCCTCACAGCGGAGGAAATAGTGCATTTGGTGCCGGCTTTGTTCAGCAGTGGATTCATCTTCATTTGGTGCTCTAGTAAATATTTATAGAAGCAGTATGGTGTGTGTGTGTGTGTGTGTGTGTGTGTGTGTGTGTGTGTGTGTGTGTGTGTGTGTGTGTGTGTGTGTGTGTGTGTGTGTGTGTGTGTGTGTGTGTGTGTGTGTGTGTGTGTGTGGTGTGTGTGTGTGTGTGTGTGTGTGTGTGTGTGTCATCCATTGCAACTGCGAGGCTAATTTATGTTTTTCAACAGTTTTTGGACAACAATGGAGCTTTACGGCATGAAGGGATTGTAAGATTTACTGTATGAGGTTTATAAACACACACTACTACCATCACATCAGCGCATTTCGCCTCTAAACTATTTGTATCACAGCTATTTCTTCAAATGTATTATTCCATGTAACATTTTCCAGATATATTTAAAGGGGACCTATCATGCAACGGATCTGATACAGACTGATACAGATTTGAATTGTTCTGACGTCAGAAAAGGGGTGCTCCGCCTATACGGGCCACTCTCCACCTCCGACGCTGTAGTACATATGCCAGGCCTGTAGGTGGCGCTGTAGTCTGCCACAAAAGCAGCGAAGAAGACTTCTCACAGAATCAGCCCTTACAAAAACAGGGCTGGAAAAGAGCAAATAGAGCGAAATGAGGCGTGGCTAAAATGCAGGCATGTTTTATATAGGTGTGGCCCTACAATATATTTTTAAATATAGCATGATAGGTCCACTTTAACTTATATATACCTATATGCCTCGTTGTACTGTGCAATGACCATAAACTTGAACCTAATCTAAATGTAATCTAATAAGAAATGTAATCAGTTGCCTGACCTGAACCGTCCTCCTTAGCTTCAGTCTTCTCCACCTGACACAGAGAAGCAGAACAACATTTAAAGAAAGCTCATTTCAAGTTAGAATCCTTCCTGTCTTTGTCTTTATCATTACCTTGGCGAGTGTGCACTTGTGAAGCGTTTCCACTCCACTGACGATCATGTGGTTTTCTATCTTCTCTGCCATCTTCTGATCAAACCCCGGCAGCAGGTCCGGCTGCAGGAGGACGGTGACCGGCAGGCCGAGGCCAAACAGGAAGTCAGCGAACTCCAAACCCTCAGAAGACCCGCCCACAACCAGGGTCCGACCTGGAGGGTGAGGCAGGGAGAGGAGGTCCTCACTGTGGGGGAGAGGGGGAGGGAGACTCTATTTATAAGGTGGTATAGGTGGGAGAAGTACTCAGTTCTTGTACTTGAGTAAAAGTAGAAGTACTCGGATCTTGTACTTGAGTAAAAGTAGAAGTACTCAGATCTTGTACTTGAGTAAAAGTAGAAGTACTCAGATCTTGTACTTGAGTACAAGTAGAAGTACTCAGATCTTGTACTTGAGTAAAAGTAGAAGTACTCGGATTGTGTACTTGAGTAAAAGTAGAAGTACTCAGATCTTGTACTTGAGTAGAAGTAGAAGTACTCAGATCTTGTACTTGAGTAAAAGTAGGAGTACTCAGATCTTGTACTTGAGTAAAAGTAGAAGTACTCAGATCTTGTACTTGAGTAAAAGTAGAAGTACTCAGATCTTGTACTTGAGTAAAAGTAGGAGTACTCAGATCTTGTACTTGAGTAAAAGTAGAAGTACTCAGATCTTGTACTTGAGTAAAAGTAGGAGTACTCAGATCTTGTACTTGAGTAAAAGTAGAAGTACTCAGATCTTGTACTTGAGTAAAAGTAGAAGTACCAGAGTGTAGGAATACTCTGTTACAGTAAAAGTCCTGCATTCAAAATGTTCCTCAAGTGAAAGTAGGAAAGTATTCTCATCTAAATATAGTGAAAGACAGTAAAAGTAGTCGTTGTGCAGATTGGTCCGTTTCAGAATAATATATATATGTTTTATAATGATTGATCATGAAAGTGTTGTCAAAGCTGGTGAAGGTGCAGCTAGTCTGAAGTACTTTGTAGACTGCAGGGTAGCTGGTGGATTTACTCCAGGTGGAACTAAAGATTTAACACTTGATTATATTTCACATCATTCATCCACATCTGTGAAGTAACTGAAGGTATTAAATACAGGTAGTGGAGTGAAAGTACTCTGTTTTTAAAGAGGCTGTTGTTTTTATCAGGGCACAATGTAGCGTTTGAGTGCTGGTGGACCTGGTCACGCAGAGCTCTCTGGCC
>NC_047525.1:25460989-25518489 GCF_902827115.2 Pseudochaenichthys georgianus | reverse complement strand
GTGAATCTATTGAATGGCAGGTTGATTTCTGTGAACAGCTGTTTTTACCAAGATTCCCACATGCTTCGGGAAGAAACAGCACAGCAAATAAACACATCAAACTATCTGAAACCATTTGATGCAAAGACATTTGTTAATTAAACTGTTTTCTGTTGGCAGGAAAAGCTGCTCAGGTACACACAGCCTACCGTATGTTTGTCCAAAATGACTGGGGTGAAATTGTTGCACTTTTCTGAACTTAATGGGCTCTTAACAGTCCTAAACAGACTTTCAGTGAGTATGTTGTCCTTCAGTGCACCACGTTAAACGCCTAACGCTTCCACAGAAACATTTGCAGGTAAAACTGAGCAACTTTCTTGATAGAAAAGCAGAGGGAGGGTGAACATTTGTTGGAAAACCTTGGAGGTTAAACGAGATAAGTTCACGTGAAGCCACCAATATAGGTTTTGTGTAAACAGAGCGCGATCACGACCAAAACATGTTGCTCTGAAACGCTCGGAAAGTGTAAAATTCCGTGTGTCGTTTCTCCACAGACGTCATAAAAGCAGCTACTATGTGTTAAGTGAATTAACTGTGTGAAAACATTACAGTTACTACAGCCAAAGATGTTCTATGTCCATAGTTCCCACAGCTGGATTTAAACCGTGACTTGTAAAATCGGAGCTTGAGACGAGTCCGTGAATGCAGCACGGCCCTCTAGTGGTTAGAAGCGGAACTACAACCACGGCTACGCGCTGGGACTGGTCCTTTCGCAGCCATTTTCTGTCCAACCAAACAGCCGTCTGAGGAAGGTAACCAACCAGGGCTTCATTGCAGGTTTGTGTCTCTCTCCGGCCAATGATTGCTAACCGATTTCTCGTTAGCTTCGAATGGAAATGTCCGTCTCTGTCTGATTTTTTTTAATTTGTTGTCTGGGTGAATGAGGGCTGCTCATCAGGAGGAAGTTTCAACTTTAAAAACAATTTAACATTTCGGCCGAGGCCACGTCTTCTTGCTCCAAAAGAAACAAAGAAAAACAGGCCGTCCGTTTCTGCAGGCGTTAGATTCACAAGGGAAATGTGTTCAAGGGACACTATGTATCTGAATGTTAACTTCAGAAGGTAACAGCCTTTCTTTATTATGCTGGGCTCATTATTTTTGTTATATTAAACCAGCAAATGGGATAACTATCTGGCTGCATTGGTTGGTTGACACTGTTAGCATTATGCTAGTTAGCATTCGAAAGCTAAACACAGTATGTTGCATGTTGCTAAATTAAAGCTAACTGGCCTTGCCGCGCTTAACTAGGCGGTTTTACAATTCAGTGAAAATGCTAACTGTGCTTCACAATGCCAGTTTCCCAAGAAATATATCCATCTGAGAACCGAGTTTAGTGTGAAAATTCAGCCACAATTACAAGACATATTATGCTTATAGAGGGATAATAATACAAGAATACATTCAGCGTTATTTTAATAATAATAAGTAATTGATCTGAAGAGTAAAAGGAGATGAATGTGAACACAATGTCCACTACAGACAAGTCAATGGGTCTCAGGAGAATGTATTCCCCCGGGCCAGAAAACACACATTTCATCATATTAAACTGCGTGTATTGTGAAGGGGGAGGGGGGCGTTTTGGCAGCATTCCTTATACACCTTTGTAAATATCATCCCAACGAGGCCACACAGTTTCTGTCTCTAAAATAGCAATATATGGTGGTTTTTCCCCCCAACATCTGGAACAATACCAGACCTGATTTTGGTCCAAGTCAGTGAGCGAATGCATTGAGACAAAGCAGGACACACACCTGGTTCATTTCTATTCACAATTTTCATTGGGGTTTATTTTACATTTGTTTTATGTCTTGTATATATTTATATTGCTTTGTTTGAGGAACCTGTGACCCAAGTTTGTCTACTACCCTGTCGCTATGTATATGACATTAATAATACATTACAGTTATATAGCGCTTTTCCTGGGGCTCAAAGCGCTTCACAAGCAAGTAAAGAACAACAAAATCAGATCAATAAAGCCTTTGAATCTTCTAACATGATCTTTTAATTCAACTTAAATAAGATTTGAAGTGACACTTTACAAGTTCCTACATGTTACGTTAAGTAATAGACTATCAAAACACTCAGAAGTCCGAAGTGTATGACTTTGTGTTCAATCTGGAAACCCCTCGTTTTGAAGATTCCTTTTAGCTTGAAAACACTATTCCCATTTGATATGCATTGAAATCATCTGCTCGTTGGTGCGGTTCCATGACGTGAATGTGAGATGCTTTCTTATATATTGCTGTAACTCCAGATGATAAGGTGTGTGTTTGTGTTGCAGATGGACGGGGACAACTCAACCACCGACGCCTCCCAGCTGGGCATCACTGGAGAGTACATGGCCTCCGGTCACTACGTCCTCCAGTCCCAGGAGGGTGAGTGTATGTCATCAGAACGCTACCATCAGTGTTGTGTTTCAGCTCCGGTCCCAACCAGCCGACTCTAACTCTGTGTGTGTGTCGTGCGTGCAGACGATGGAGAGGAGAATATGAACGACCATGACGACAGTGGCATTAAAGAGAACTTCAGGGAGCAGGACATCTACCTCCCCATCGCCAACGTGGCTCGCATCATGAAGAACGCCGTCCCTCAGACTGGAAAGGTTAGTAAAGAGGGAATAATCCAAATGTTCAAGCTGTTAGATGAAGTTCAACAACAACAACATATAAAGCAAGTCATTATATATACATAAGTATGTGAGGATGGAAGTCCAAGAGAAGCGAGTGGAGCCGAGAGTTCTCCTGCTGTGTCTTTGGTAAATATCTGTTTCCCGTTTCCCACAGATTGCAAAAGACGCAAAGGAGTGTGTGCAGGAGTGTGTGAGCGAGTTCATCAGCTTCATCACGTCGGAGGCGAGCGAGCGCTGCCACCAGGAGAAGAGGAAGACCATCAACGGAGAGGACATCCTGTTCGCCATGTCCACGCTGGGCTTCGACATGTACGTGGAGCCGCTGAAGCTCTACCTGCAGAAGTTCAGAGAGGTGAGACAACGCAATGCAAAGGGGCTTTATTGGCACGACCACATGGTATCGCCAGCGCATTCCGCACAAGGCGTTGTCTATATCTATAACAGAACAAAGACGAAACATAAATGTCAACACGTGTGGCTCAGCAGCAAAGCATGCTGGGTGTTTCTCAATGTCGAGGAAGGCTGCTCCAGAGCCACTATTTCAAGCATGCTACGTCATCGAGTGCCGCCGAAGGACTGTTCCAATGTCCAGCATACTTGGAATTCTACCGAGCCTGGCGTACTTCGTAGCCAGAAATGTTGAGGCTGCACATGTGTAGACTCCGCGGTCTTAAAATCCCCACAACCTTTTTTGGACCCCAACCTCCAGGTTGATATTCTGGGCTCTCTCAGTGAAAACATCCTCCCCTCTGTCATGAACCTTGGAGTGACCTTCACTGGCGCTTTTACATTCGACAAGCAGGTCAGCACCGTAGGCAAATCCTGCTTCTTTTTTAAAATACGACTATTGGCCAAAACCAAGTCGTTTTTATCTTTTAAAGACCGAGAAAGGGTTATTAACGCCTTTGTTACCTGGAGACTGGATTACTGCAACGCTCTGTGTGGGTATGGACCAGGCCTCAATTAGACGCCTGCAGCTAGTTCAGAACGCAGCTGCACGTCTTCTGACTGGCCACAAAAAGCGTCGCCACATCACCTCAATTCTGGTCTCACTACACCGGCTTCCAGTTCGGTTCAGAATTGATTTTAAAATCCTTTTATTTGTTTTCAAAGCCCTAAATGGGCTGGCTCCGGCCTATATAGCCAAACTCCTCCAGCGCTACACCCCAGCCAGAGCTGTAAGGTCGGCTGACCAGCTGCTGCTGATAGGGCCCAAGACCAGGCTCAAACCCCGAGGGCACGAGCCTTCGCAGCAGCGGGCCCCAGGCTCTGGAACACTCTGCCCCTCCATGTGAGGTCGGCCCAGACCCTAGGGGTTTTAAATCAACACTAAAGACTCACTTCTTCTTCTCTCTGGCCTTCTAGTCAGAGCGGAGCACGACACCCGACACGTGTTTTTTATATTTCTGTTGTAAATTATTTTTCTTTTATTGTGATTGCAGTAAAGTGTTTTTATTACATGTACAGCACTTTGGCTCGACCAAAACTCGCTTTTAAATGTGCTACATAAATAAAACTTGATTTGATTTAGCTGGGAAACTGTTAAAGTGCCGTTTGTCATGATTTCTAATGAAGCAGTTTGTTATCATATTCTAACCAATAGCATGTTCAGCTGATTGCAACGATCCAACATGTGACTGCAAAGCACTGGACATAGAATCAGTATAGATGCTTTGATGCAACGCGACTTATGATGAACATGTTGACGCCACGTTGCTGTTTAGTTCCAGATGTGCTCACACGTGCTTCTCTTTCAGGCCATGAAGGGGGAGAAGGGGATTCCTGGAGTGTCTGTGGGAGAGAACCTGGGAGAAGATCTCACGGACGAAAGCTTCTGTGAGTATAAACGGTCCACATGTATTTCTTTGACTTAGTCATTTTGTGCCGTTGAAGATCAGTCTCAATAAAACGCACTTTTCTGCCCTCGTCAGCAAATCCCATGCCAGCGGGGATTATCACAGCAGACGGTCAGCAGCAGAACGTCATGGTGTACACCACTTCATATCAACAGGTACAAACCTACATGAGGAATTCCCCTTTTATTCAGGAAAAGATGCATTTGGGAAGTTAATGCTCTACGTGAGGAAGTGAAACTTTATTTATATACAGGGGTGCACATAACTTTTAATGGCGCATTTCCACTGCAGGGCCTGGCTCGGCTTAGTGAGGATAGTTAGGCCTTGGTAGGCCAGGCTCACTTTATGCTGCGTTTCCATTACAGTTTAGGAACTGAGGCCGTAACTATAGTAACGCAGTGTAGGCGGAGCTGTGACGTCATCTTCAATATGAACCACAAAACCAACATCAGCCGTTAGCTGTTAGCACTCAGAGCTCACAGCTCCTCATATCTGTTCAGAAACTAGACAGAAGTGAAACCAGTACAAACCACAGACTGCCTGTGTCATGGTGAATACAGTCGCTGGTTTATTCATGTCTGTAGGCCGTTGTTGTGAGTGTGGACGGTCGGAGCATATACTGCGTTAGCTTAGCCAATCTCCATTCAGAAAACACGCATTTTAAAAGGTTTTCGCCTGCCGTCTTGTAGCGCTGCTCGATTGTGTTAAAAATCATGATCTCGATTATTTGGGTCAATAATTGAAATCATGATTTTTAAAAACGATTATCCATTTACTTTGAAAACATCCATTTATTGAAAAAAATGGAACAGTATGTTATTAACAGTTGATTACCCTGAAGTTTAAGTATAATTCCACTGAAAAATAAAAACAATTTTTTAAATAAATAAATAATCGTTTTATTTCGATTATGTTGTTTTCATAATCGTTGCAAGCCAAAATCGTAATTGCGATTAAAATACGATTAATTGAGCAGCCCTGCCGTCCGTCTGCAGACTTGTCAAAGCATGAATTCATGGTTCTTACTAACCGGTATCAGTGTGTTGTTACTTCGGCATCATTTTGAAACGTGTATTACAATAAATCACGGTACAATATGTTCATTGTGTTGTAGTTGCCAGCGATTCTCTCACTAGCTTAGCATACTCAGCCCGGTTGTTGGCCCGGAAAGAACCTCGATTTTGGAGAGCCAGAAAATGTGAAAAAGTACCCGTTAGCCGGAACTACGCCGAGTGGAAACGCAACCAAAAACGGGCCGGGCACGCTTAAACCGCGCTGTGGTGGAAATGCGCCATAAGAGTTACTCAAATGAGAACCAGGAGACCATGTTTGGTCCTCAGGGATGCCCACGCGAGGGTATGTGTTCAGCCCCTCTGTTTCGCGAACGTGGACCGGTGGGGGTTTGGGTATTGAACGTCGGTGGGCGGCAGTGGAGCACCCGTGTGGAACTCGACGTTAACAGCGGCCCCGTCTGTGCGCGCGGCGACCGGCTCTGTCGTCCAGTGGAAAAGCTTCACAAGTCCGCCGGTACGCAAATGCGCTTCGTGAGACAAGTGACGGTGCGCATTTCAGATGTTGCACCTGCGTACCAGTTATGGGCACCCCGGTTTATGCAGCACCCTGTTTATGCAGCACCCTGTTTATGCAGCACCCTGTTTATGCAGCACCCCTCTCAACACGTTCAAGCTCTATTCAGTAAATGAATAATTATCACGATGTGTTGTTTGAAAATGTAGTTGTTTGAAGATGTTTTCACGACATCAAAGATATATATTGAAGAGGAAATTAGCGCCTGGCGGCTTATATACATAATATAAAACTACTATTAATACTTTAATCAATCATTTCACTTTTTTTATGTATATATTTCATTTTATTTTCTATTTTGAGAGGTTTACAAACTGCTGTGATGAAAACATCCCCAAATTGGGATTACTACAGTATATCTTCTCTAATAATTTAACATGAGAATACAATTTAAAAGGGCTACGGTCAGATTTAAGTTTTATTTATGACTGCGGTGAAAAGATTTAAGTATTCTGGATCTTTGGACACCAGTTTCTTAAAGAAAACAAAAAAAACATTTCGAGTTGGATTTGTTGCTTGTTTGAGTTTCTGTACGATAAATACGTCCTAACGTAACTTTGTGCCCGTGTTGCAGATTCCCACCGTACAACAGATCCAGTTTTCATGACGAGGCCTCGACCCGAACGCAGCGGCTCCTAATGACCTCTGACCCCCCCACAGGGTAAAGGTCGTCAGGCGGACAGGGGGAGGATGTACAGAGAAATCACTACCTGTTCAGTAGAAAGTGTAGTTCTAGTTGTGAGGTACCAGATGTGTTGGATTGCATTCAAACCAGCTGGGAAATGTGAGGCTTTATTTTAAAGGCTAGTGTTGTTATTATTACATGATTTAGTGGTCAAATGATTTGTGTGTTAATGTGTTTGCTTTGTATGCATTCATTTCATCTGGGGGGGGGGTGGGGGGGGGGGGGGATATTGGGAATTGAATTGTTGTCTTGGATGTTTATTTTCGAACAGCTTCTCGAGAGGGCACGTTGTTACTGTCACATCAGATCATGCAGCTCTTTTGTAAGTTAACACGATTTACCATGTGCATTAATGTGATGTCAATCCTTTGAATAAAAATTCAAAAGCCGATCAAATCTCCTCTTTTTTTTATTGCTTAAAACAGTCCGAGTTGTGCGAAGCTTTCCTCTCTGTCCTCATCGTGTGCTCAGCTTCTTCCTGTACTCCTCCATGAATGGCTGGACTGTCTTCCAGAGCTGAGGCAGGAAACAAAGTCGTTATAACATGAAGTCATTACAGCGCTTCGGTGAAATGGTGGGTGTGTTTGGGGACAGACGTGCCTTCTGCTGTCTGATGAGGGTGTGAGCCACCTCGATGTCATGACTCGGTCTCTGTCCCATGGGCTGGAGAGACGGATACAAGTAAGGACATCTCATAGTATCAGTCTTACAAAATGATATGTCTTCGTACACATTTCTGACGAGGATTTTCCTGTAAGAAAAATACTCAAACTGCTCTGGAATCATGACGGTATTCAGAGGGCTCTGAGGTTTCTTTATATCTAGCTCAGTTATAAAAAAAAATTCCCCACGGGGATTATAAAGTATATCCAAATCAAATCAAATATAATATAATTAGCTAAAATGGCGAATAGCTCCAAATCTAAGCAACGAGCTCCAGCCTTAGGATTTACAGAAGAAGGTCAAGTGTCGCCTCCATCACAAATCTGTGTCAAATGATACTCTTTTGGAAATGGTACCACCTTAAGGTCCCTGCTGCTATTGTCATATTTTTTAAACACAACCCTGCCACACACACACAGATTTACCTGCAAGAGGTTTTCCTACAGTATTTCCTATTCCTAGTAAGTTGAGGAGTATTCTAGAACTCTGGGTGCCCATGTCCCCAGCTTCAAGTGTTCCTGCAGGTGGTGATCATTTCCTGGTCGTCAAATACACCCAAACCTCCCGAAAGAGCTCGGCCATTTAAGCACATTTTCGTAGTGGGTAAATGCTACGTTCTAATCCATAACGTCATTTGGGCCCAAAAATGCTTTTAATACTAGATTTTGTTAAGCTAAATGAACTTCCCAGTCAAATCCTTCTTATATTTAAACTCAGTATTAATTCAACTGAGATGCACACTTGCCAACCCTCCCGCATATTTCCCGATTTCTGACAAAATCAGATTTACTCACGACTGTTTCCACTCGGACTTTAATACAGCGACACCATTGTTTGGTTTCCATGGTAGCGCGTCTCTTTAGCAGCGCGCGCAACTGAAAGTCTGAGAGGGTGAGGCGTTCTTATAGGTTATTATACATCCGAGGCAGATAGTCACAGAAAACAGAACAAGTATCGACAACTCTAAATAAGCATGTTAACGTTAATCTAACCGCGCCGGCGATCCCCCCCCCCCTCCCCCGCGGTGGTTTTGAAATGCTCCCGATTTCTGAGGTCTCAAGGTTGGCAAGTATGCTGAGATGAGACGTTAGGACCGGAGGCAAGGCTGAAGGAAAACTCAGGTAGACAACTTAAGTGTCTGGGGGGATTCTGGGGTTTTTGTGTACCTCTAATCAATCAATGTTTATTTAAATAGCCCAATATCACAACATTTATCTCAGTGGACTTCACAGTTTGTGAGTTTGTTTCGCTCTGTCCTTCGACCCTAACATCGTACAAGGAAAAAGTTCCAAAGAAACCCCACAGCTCAGGCCCTTCCTAGGCCTCATGCCTCACTGAGCAACTTGGAAAGAAACAGGCCCTGCCACTGAAACTGTACCCAGCCCTCTGTTACCTGACCACGGAGCGCAGCAGCTGGTGGACATCCTCCAGAGGAGCGGTGGTCTTCAGAGGACGCAGGAACTCCAGAGCCTGGCAGGCGGCCAGCAGCTCGATGGCCAGAACTGCAAACACACACACACACACACACACACACACACACACACACACACACACACACACACACACACACACACACACACACACACACACACACACACACACACACACACACACACACACACACACACACACACACACAGCAGAGACTCAACATGAGGGAACAGATTGTGCCATCTGAATAATTAACACAAGTCTCACCAGTGAATTGTTTAAATGTCTCTTTCTCGAACATCAGTTTGAATCCTGTTTACCTTACGCTGAGTTTCCATGTGTTTATTATTCAGTCAAGTCTGTGTTTAGTACGAGTTCAAAGTCAACTTTATTGTCAATCTTTCAGTTTGTGTGTACAGAGAGAGAGATACCGTGTCCCACAATCCCGAATACAAAAGTACAAATATGTATATCCTAGATACACGCTTTACCACATCAGGAGGATGCGTCCCCAGCTGACCCAGAAAGCCACGCAGGTTCTGGTCCAGGCTCTCGTCACCTCACGCCTAGACTGCTGCAACTCCCTCCTGGCTGGTCTACCTGCATGTGCCCTCCGACCTCTGCAGCTCACCCAGAATGCAGCGGCTCGTCTGGTCTTCAACCTTCCTACATGTTCCCACACCACGCCGCTCCTCCGCTCCCTCCACTGGCTTCCAGTAACTGCTAGAATCCACTTCAAGACGCTGGTGCTTGCGTACCATGCTGCGAATGAATCTGGCCCTTCCTGCATCCAGGACATGGTTAAACCGTACACCCCAGCACGTGCTCTACGCTCTGCATCAGCCAATCGACTCGCTGCACCCTCGCTGCGAGGGGGACCCAAGTTCCCATCAGCAGAAACACGTGGGTTTGCTATCCTGGCTCCAAGATGGTGGAATGAGCTCCCATTGACATCAGGACCGCAGAAAGCTCACACACCTTCCGGACTGAAAACTCATCTCTTTCGACTCCACTTCGAGCGATAGAACTACTAACAAAGCACTTATATACTAACAAAGCACTGGCTTACCTAAAGCCAGTTGAGTAGCACTTCAAATGCTTGGCTCTATGAAACCTGATGTACTTTATGATTCTGTTTTCCTCAAGGTTGTATCTTGTTGGTCGAACGCACTTATTGTAAGTCGCTTTGGATAAAAGTGTCAGCTGTGGCTGCGCTGGTGGACAAGGAGTCCACGGAGGACGGGTGGCACAGAGCCTTGTTCTCCGACACTGTGGAAACACAGTGAGTACACACACAGTGGAGAACGTGTGAAGGAACGTGTTGTGTCCCTCACTTTGGTGTTCCTGGTCTTACAACCATTCATCATCATCATCCTCAAGTTTCATTTAACATATTCTCTCCGACTGCTGGGTCACATGAATACCTGCAGTGAATATACAAAGAGGAGACACTGAAAATGTACCTTGACCTGATACCGAGAGGAGGGATACAGCTTTTAAGTGTAAAACCTTATGAAATGTGAACTTTTTTCTAAAGTAAACGAATAGAAGTATCGTTCATCTTATAGAGAACAGGTGCTCGGCTGTTTAGAACGGATTTATGATACTATGGGACCAGAAACAGATTCCCCTTAGGGATGTTTTGTACTTCTACTGGTAAAAAGTACTGCAGTGTATTTCTCTATGGAAGGCTTTGATGCAGATGATGTCTGTGTGACCAGCGAGTGTTGTCTTGATGTCTTAATGGTACACTTTTAAAGTCTGGTAAGATCTTTTTAGGACTAAATGATGAATATTGTATTTTGTTGCCTCGTAGTTTCATTACGACACTGAGGTCCAGACCGAAATAACACACACTTATTGGATGGATTGTAAAATGTAACCTCTTGACCTTTTGCTCTAGCACCAACACGAAGAGGACTTTTCTGGCTCTCAGGGAAATGTCGTGACGACTTGATGGACTGACGTGAAATGTGAAGCATCCACGAGTGCAGACAATGAGCGCCAGGCAGGGACGTGTCTGCACTTCCTTAATCTGTCTCTTCCTGGAGGCTTAGTTGTTCAAATGTGTTTGTGTTTATAGTTGTTTGATGATATATTCAGGGCACACAGGGATCGACAGTTCAGTTTCTATCATTTCCCGAAAATTGCAAAAATATGCGAGTGAAATATCAAGAAAAAGAAACACTATCATTATTATTAAATATGATTATAAAAACTAAAATATTGCAGTATTGTGTCGCTGTCTTTCCTGTTATGTATGTCTTCGAAAATATACAATAAAATGTAAATGATTAGATAACGAACAATTAAGAAATCAAAATATAAAAAATAAATAACTAAATTAAAACTGTAATGGCTAAAGAACATTAACACAGCCACATGTTTCCTCAAAGGAAAGGTATCATTGTTACCTGTCACCCATAGTGTTTTAATTCAGCTGTTTTTTAGTGCTGCGTTTCTCTGATAAATGAACCCGGTCACATATTTCGTTTAAAAAACAAGCGCATCTTTGGAATAGGCATTTGAATTTACTATAACATACCAGACGGACGCTCTGTTTTCTCTCCTTCTCTAATCTCGTATTTCTGACCTGTTTTTGTATTACCTCAAACCCAATAAAAAAACTCTGATTTATTTTTTTTACAAATTTACAAACGCCTTTAGTCAGAACGAGGTCTCTGCCTGACAGGAGAGATATATCTAGTTAGTAGAAAAACACGCGGACGCACCTAAGGCAGCAGCGGTGCAGTGAGCGATCATGAATCCAGAGTTCAGACCTCCGTCCTGAACCAGGAAGGCCGGCAGGTCGCTGAGCGCCGGGTTCACCAGACGCTCCGTCCTGCGCTCGCTCATAGAGGCCAGCTCGTGCACTCCGATCGCCAGGTAGTCCAGGGCCTGAAACAGAAAGCCATATGCAAGCTGCAAATAGTCTAGTTTCCAGCATAGTGGCCATATTTCAAATACAATCCAATCCAACTGTCTTCGTGTTCCCCTCCTTACTTTGGTGTACGCAAATGTGACCGGTCCTGTTTAAACTGCTATTACATTAACACAAAAACCATTAATCATCACCAAATTTCATTTAACACCATTTCAAACTGTACATATTGTATCAGAGTACTGGTATACATGAAGAACTGCAGTAAATATTTACAAAGAACAGACACTGAACATGTATTGCGTGTGTCAAGTGTGATCCATGTGGGGGAGGGGCACATAAGAGCGGGAAATGTGTCAAATTGTTCTGTGTGTGTGTGTGTGTGTAATTCACGGGGGGATTGGGCACATAAGGGGGGACACATTTAGAGTATGTGTGTGTGTGTGTGTAATTCACGGGGGGATTGGGCACATAAGGGGGGACACATTTAGAGTATGTGTGTGTGTGTGTGTGTGTGTGTGTGTGTGTGTGTGTGTGTGTGTGTGTGTGGTGTGTGTGTGTGTGTGTGTGTGTGTGTGTGTGTGTGTGTGTGTGTGTGTGTGTGTGTGTGTGTGTGTGTGTGTGTGTGTGTGGTCTAGCATTACTATACTTGTGGGGACCTACATCTGTTTACATAGTCACGTGTGGGGGACTGGCTTCCCTTATGGGGACAAATTGGAGGTCCCCATGAGGGGATCATTAATTTTAGGGTGAAGACTTGGTTAGGGTTAGGCATGTGTTGGTTCTGGTTAAGGTTAGGATAAGTCTCCAGGAAATGCATGTAAGTCAATGTAATGTCCCCTGAAGTGATGTATACATGGTATGTGTGTGTGTGTGTGTGTGTGTGTGTGTGTGTGTGTGTGTGTGGTGTGTGTGTGTGTGTGTGTGTGTGTGTGTGTGTGTGTGTGTGTGTGTGTGTGTGTGTGTGTGTGTGTGTGTGTGTGTGTGTGTGTGTGTGTGTGTGTGTGTGTGTGTGTGTGTGTGTGTGTGTGTGTGTGTGTGTGTGTGTGTGTGTGTGTGTGTGTGTGTGTGTGTGTGTGTGTTATCAGTGATTTTAGTCCTACCTGAGATGAGAGAAGGGAAGACCTGAGAGTCTAAGAGAGATCGAAGCCTCTCAGCGACCTCCATCTGTCCGGGGTGAGGCCTGACAGCGTGCAGAGCTGCGGGACAACATGAGTGTGTATCAGGATTAATTGAACCTCTACAGTGTGTGTGTGTGTGTGTGTGTGTGTGTGTGTGTGTGTGTGTGTGTGTGTGTGTGTGTGTGTGTGTGTGTGTGTGTGTGTGTGTGTGTGTGTGTGTGTGTGTGTGTGTGTGTGTGTGTGTGTGTGTGTGTGTGTTTGTGTGTGTTCCCGAGCACATGAGCATGAAAGTGTACCGCTGTGGAAGGCCCTGGTGGTGCCTTTAAGGGCCTCCAGACTCAGAGCAGCGATGATATCGGCTTGTCTGGCTGCAGCGAGAGATCTTCCCACTGCCTCGGCTCCCAGAGAGGTGATCAGCTGAGTCCCGTTGATCAGAGCGATCCCCTGGGCAAACAACAACAATTATCCAAATGACCAGAGATGGCAAAAGTACATCCTTTACTCAAGTAGAAGGACAGATACTCATGTTCAAAAATACTCTGGTAAAAGACGTAGAAGTACTGACTAAACGTCTTTACTCAAGTAAAAGTAAAGAAGTATGGGCTTCGAAATGTACTTAAGTAAAAAGTATACAAACTAATAGCTTTTTAGCAATAGTGCTTATCCCCCATCCGTTGCTTGAGCCTTGCCTTGCAGGGCGCAGATTTCATAAAGACTATTTGCCGTTAAAATAAAGTAATAAAGTACCTCCTTTGGTTTCAGCACGACAGGTTTGAGTCCATGGCCCTCCAACACCTACAAATACCAATGGATATTATCAGTCAGTTGATTGGTTATTGGTTGATTTGTTTTCGAAGCATTTTCAGGATCGGGGTCGAATCGCCAAAGACTTAACATTTATCATGTGGCACACGTGTCAAGAAATGTTCTTTAAACAAAAAATGAAGTCTCTCCTGATTGAAATGAAATGTAATGATGAACTCACAGCCTTGGCCTCGGCCCAGCCGCTGCGAGGCGACCACATCCTGCCCTCCCCCATCAGGCCCAGGGTGAGGTGGGCCAGGGGGGTGAGGTCTCCACTCGCTCCCACCGTGCCCTTCTCAGGTACCCAGGACAGACAGGACGCTGCAACACACAGAACACGAATCAAATAAACTCTATTTCCAGAACACAATGTGCTCCTCTGGCTGGAAGAGAACTCTCTGCTCCACAACTTCTCTTGACTGGACGTGAACTCCCACTCTACAATTATAATCACTTTCATATTGAATAATCCATTTCTTGCACAATTAATGTATATATAATATCCTGCATTATATTTGATACTGGACATTTGTATTTCCACATGTTTATTGTTTAACTTTTTATTGCTATTTTATTTCTACTTCAGAAATATTTTGGAATGTTTATTTCTAGTGTCTTAATTTCTCTTATGTACATTGCCTTGTTTTTATGCTGCTGCAACACAAACCTACCTACCTACCTACCTACCTACCTACCTACCCACCTACCCACCCACCTACCTACCTACCTACCCACCCACCTACCTACCTACCTACCTACCTACCTACCTACCTACCTACCTACCTACCTACCTACCTACCTACCTACCTACCTACCTACCTACCTACCTACCTACCTACCTACCTACCTACCTACCTACCTACCCACCCACCCACCTACCTACCTACCTACCTACCCACCCACCCACCCCATATCATGTCAATAAACATAGGACTGAATAAACTGCCGTGTTGGTCAGGACTCCCTGGAAGAAGAGATCTTGTATCTCAATGGGACATTCCTGGATAAATAAAGGATAAATAAAAAATAAAAATAAAAAACAAGAATAAAATAGGAATAAATTTACATCAATTGCAAGCCAAATTAAAAAGCCATTTTATAACATACCTCAGTTAGACGACTTCTATAGTTATAAGCTTAAACAACACTGTTTTCACGTACATAAATATGAAAAATTAGCACAGTTTTACTAGTATTTATTTGTACATGAGTTTACCGTTGAAGGCCTTTATCATAGCATTGAGGGTTTCCATTGATACGCCGCTGTGGCCTTTCGCCAGGACGTTGATCCTCAGAGCCAGAAGCATGCGAGTCCTCTCTGCACTCAGTGGGGCACCTACACCCACACACACACACACACACACACACACACACACACACACACACACACACACACACACACACACACACACACACACACACACACACACACACACACACACACACACACACACACACACACACACACACACACACACACGCACACGCGCACGCACGCACGCACGCACACACACACACACACACACACACACACTGGTGATACTTCAATCTTTGCCACGAGAAGGGAGATGATTTCCTTTGAGTGTTTATTAAAATGCGTGTGTGTGTGTGTGTGTGTGTGTGTGTGTGTGTGTGTGTGTGTGTGTGTGTGTGTGTGTGTGTGTGTGTGTGTGTGTGTGTGTGTGTGTGATAACTTACCAGCGCTGTGAGAGCGAATCACGTTGGCCTGCAGCTGCCTATATATGGAGGAAAATGCAAGCTACATATATGATTATACTGAAATATATAAAAACATCTCACGGAGGAAAGGTGTGTTTCCCCCAGCCTGTTGACGCTTATAGTTCATTAACAACATTACTCACGCGAGTTTCTCTTTTGGTATGAGTGTGTGTGCAAACTTTCCAAACCCAGTGTTGACTCCATAGACAACTGCAATGAAACAGTAAACACACTGTTGTGAAGTAAGTCATGTTTCAGTCATTCCAGTGAGGAAATGCAGAGTGAACAACACACCTGTGCCTTCTCTTATAACAGCATCAATAAGCTCTCGGCACTTGAGGGCTTTCTCCTCAGCCTCAGGCGCTAACTGGGAGGAAAGCAAACAGCAAACATTAGTCTGTCGGTATTTCATTTGAAAAAATATCTGGGACTTTTCTCACCTTTATTTTGAACAAGCCTTGCCCCAAGTCGACCAGAGCAGCTGTGGTCAGACTGTTTCCATCCAGCTGGATGTACTGAGAGCAAAACACAAACAAGAGGACTGAACACAATTAAGCTGCTTCTGTAGTGGACATTTTTTAAAGGGGCCCTATTCTGCTGATGTGCAGGTGTGTATCAGTCTCTACTTTAAAGAGTCCTCTCCTGCTGATGTTCAGGTGTATATTAGTATGTTGTGTCTCTACTTTAAAGAGTCCTCTCCTGCTGATGTTCAGGTGTATATCAGTATGTAGTGTCTCTACTTTAAAGAGTCCTCTCCTGCTGATGTTCAGGTGTATATCAGTATGTAGTGTCTCTACTTTAAAGAGTCCTCTCCTGCTGATGTTCAGGTGTATATCAGTATGTAGTGTCTCTACTTTAAAGAGTCCTCTCCTGCTGATGTTCAGGTGTATATCAGTATGTAGTGTCTCTACTTTAAAGAGTCCTCTCCTGCTGATGTTCAGGTGTATATCAGTATGTAGTGTCTCTACTTTAAAGAGTCCTCTCCTCCTGATGTTCAGGTGTATATCAGTATGTAGTGCCTCTACTTTAAAGAGTCCTCTCCTGCTGATGTTCAGGTGTATATCAGTATTTAGTGTCTCTACTTTAAAGAGTCCTCTCCTGCTGATGTTCAGGTGTATATCAGTATGTAGTGTCTCTACTTTAAAGAGTCCTCTCCTGCTGATGTTCAGGTGTATATCAGTATTTAGTGTCTCTACTGTGACATGTCTCCATGCTTTAATGTTCAAAAAACGCTTTATTTTTACCTCTTTTCACCCTCTGTCTGAAACCAGAGCCCAGTCTGCTCTGATTGGTTAGCTGGCCGGCTCTGTTGTGATTGGTCAACCGCTTATGGCGCATTTACACTGCAGCGCATAGCACGGTTTTAGCGTGCCGTGCTAAACCCGGCCCGTTCTTTGTTGTGTTTCCACTCGGCGTAGTTCCGGCTAGCGGGTACTTTTTCACAGTTTTCTGGCTCTCCAAAATCGAGGTTCTTTCCGGGCCAACAACCGGGCTGAGTATGCTAAGCTAGTGGTTACAACACAATGAAAATATTTTACCGTGATTTAATTGTAACACACGTTTCAAATTGATGCCGAAGTAACAACATACTGATACAATATCAACTTCTAAACAGCTCTAATGGGCGTGTGCACTTTTTTGATAACACCTTTTAATGTTTTGCACAGTTGTCAGGTTGGTTCATAGCTGCTGTACACAATGTCCCGAATGTACTCATCCTGCAAGGCAAGTTTGTTCCGGATCATCCAGTATAGCAGGAGATCAGAATAAACCAGCAGCAGTGTTTTGAAACCAAGTCTTTGACAGACAGGAAGCCAGTGTCAAGACCTCAGAGCTGGACTGATGTGATCCACTTTCTTAGTGTTAGTGCACGACAAAAACTCAAAATCTTGCCACGTATATGTGTCTAATATCTAGTCTGCATATGTCTCTACTCCTGATATAAGACATAATAACTTCAGAAGTAACACTGCAGTGAGATATCGGCTCTTGTTTCTAGACAATGCATCATCCTGTTAAGTCAAAACATCTTATTTTGAGTTGTATCTCAGATGAAAAACATATTTCTTTACATATTTATTAGAAAATCACCGTCAGAAAACAGAACACTTTTGAGTATTTGCGGCTTGCCATTGTTATTGTTATTGTTGTTATTGTTATTATTATCACCTTCTTCTCCAGTAGGACTCAGGTGAGGGTGTTGCACTTTTCTTTTCCTTATACATGTGATGTTTTGGTGTTGTTTTGTTTCTTTCCGTTAACCGCCAAGTGGGAAATAAGTATTTTTTGTGTGTGTTTCTCTTAGTATCCTAAGATACTGTTATGTTTGGCTGTGAAAAAATAAATAAAAATAATTATGATTATGAAGGGCAGACCATCTATTTGTATTTATTTGTTTTTTTTAGAAAGGGGCAGGTCACATAAGATGTTATTCTTCCCCCTGCTCCTTTTCGCTCAGTCATGTTTTGTGGCAATTATTGTACATTTGGTTTTGCGTACCATGAGCGGGACAAATACAAATTAAATAAAATATTCTAACATTCCTGATTCTGGTCAAATATAGTCCAAAACGTGTTCTCCCAGCTAATTACAAGATCTGATTTATCTAAATATCCCTTCTAAGGACAGAGGGTCTAAGGACAGAGGGTCTAAGGACAGAGGGTCTAAGGATAGAGGGTCTAAGGATAGAGGGTCTAAGGACAGAGGGTCTAAGGATAGAGGGTCTAAGGACAGAGGGTCTAAGGACAGAGGGTCTGAGGACAGAGGGTCTAAGGACAGAGGGTCTGAGGACAGAGGGTTTAAGGACAGAGGGTTTAAGGACAGAGGGTCTAAGGACAGAGGGTCTAAGGACAGAGGGTCTAAGGACAGAGGGTGTCGTTTTCTCATACTGATATTCTGAACAATCTGTGCTGTTGCTGTAAAGTGTCTCTACTGTAGGCTATTGTTATTATATGTACAGCACTTTGGCTCCACCAAAAATCGTT
The DNA here is from genome assembly GCF_902827115.2 of Pseudochaenichthys georgianus. NCBI lineage: Eukaryota > Metazoa > Chordata > Actinopteri > Perciformes > Channichthyidae > Pseudochaenichthys > Pseudochaenichthys georgianus. Next base: position 25,500,090 of record NC_047525.1, on the reverse strand, counting down.
TATAAATGTGCTGTATAAATAAAACTTGATTTGATTCTTATTTCAAGAAATCTTACCAAGCAAATGTTTACTTGTTCTATTGGCAGATGTTTGTACTTATTTCAAGTGAAAGCAGCTTGTTTTCATTATTGTTTAACTTGTGTTTGGAGCAGCATTTTTCCCAGAGTGAGCACTCGAGCACTGATTAAGCTGCAGCCTTCGAATCGATTCTTTAGTGAGACCTTGAAGACACCATTACAGCAGTCGAGTCTACTGAAGATAAACGCATGGACAAGTCTTTCCAAATCCTGCTGTGACATTAGTCCTTTAATCCTCGATATATTTTTAAGGTGATAGACGGCTGACTTACTTGTAATACTAGTAATTGTCTTAACGTGACTGTTGAAATTCAGGTTAGTTTTAAACATTGCTCACTGAGGCACGGCGCCTTGTTCCTCCTTGGCTCCAAAAACCTCAGTGTTATCTTTGTTTAATTGAAGAAAGTTCTGACACATCCAGTCATTGATGTGTTCAAGGCTTGTCTCAGTGCTTGAATTGGATCATATAGTCTCCTGGTGAAACGGTAAATGTGTGTGTCGTCTGCATAGCTATGGTAACTTATTTTGTTGTTTGTCATTATCTGTGCCAGTGTTAAGATAAGATGTACTTTATTGATCCACATTTGGGAAATGTTTGCGATGCAGCAGCATAAAAAACAAGGCATTTCACATAAGTAGAAATAAACAATTCTAAAATGTTAACATCTCAAAATAGGGTAACGCTTTATTTTAAGGTACACATATTCACCATCAACTAGTTGTTCATTAACATGCATATTAGCAGTATATTGGCTCTTTATTAGTCAGTATTAAACAATTATTAATGCTTTATTCTACAAGTAATAGGCCATTAGTTAACCTGTTAAGCCCGAAGGTCCCCGACGGGGACCCTGGTTTTTTTTTTCACAACACTGTGCCACAGGGCATCTTAATATTTAAAAAACTATTAATGTGTTATACCAGATTAACGAGAAGAATCTCAGCTAACTGACAATACGAACCATTTTTACAGAAACAAAACACAAGTCTCACAAGAAACGTTAGCATTAGCCCTTAGCTAAAACGGGCAGATGCTACTTCCGGTGCTAACTAGCAAAAACGATCTTTACAACTTAATATTTTCTGCACAAACTACATATCATCTGAAAGCTGATACTCCACAGATTATTTTTGTTATAAGTATCATCACTGTAGGACACAAACTTACTGAGCTAGCAGCCAGAACAGAGAAGAAAAAAAACAGCAGTTTTCAAAACCATAACAATAATTATGTCTTACCGTTGCTGTTTTGTGATCAAAGCTCTTGTTCAAGGGAATAAAAACGCTGTTTAAGGTTAATCCAATGTCTCTTAGTCACTTTAGAATTGTTCCTGATAATCTATCATTACATTCATGGCAGCAGAGTAGGTATAAAGTTTCGCAGTCCGGAGCTAATGCTGTCTCACATGCTGTTTACGCAAACCTCTCTCTACTTGACGTAAGTGTTTAGCGGGACTTACTAACTGTCATTCGATTCTATTGGCTCTAACGGTTCAGAAAAGGTGTCAATCACCCAAATCGACCAATGGGTTCCAAAGATATGATCCTGCGTAGTATAAACTACGCCTGCTCCAGCTCCATTACGCATTACGCAGCCAGAAGGGAGAGCTTCACCACAGAGCAGCTGCAAGAGATGCTAGCTGACGATAGCTATGATCATACCAGATGACTCTTCGTCGGATGATGAAGATCTCCTCCAGCCAGACCTGGATCCGGACAGTAGTGACTCGGATGTTGAACTTCCACCACGGGAAAGGTATGTAATCTCTCTGTTTTTATATATTACTTATGTGTTTGGTGGAACTGCGTCACAGTGCTAGCTTAGCCAAGAAGCTACAGGAATGATTAGGCAAAATGCTAAATAGTGTTACTTGTCTTTTTGGAGTTACATTTTCTAAATGAATGGCCAGTGAATGAATATATATATGTGTTTACTTATTTATTTGTTGTAATATTATTCATTTATTGTCCAATATTATCCTTTTTATGTATTACTTTTGTGTTTGGTGGAACTGCATCACAGTGTTAGCTTAGCCAACAGGAATGATTAGCCAAAATGCTAAATAGTGTTACTTGTCTTTTTGGAGTTACATTTTCTAAATGAATGGCCAGTGAATAAATATACATGTGTTTACTTATTTATTTGGTGTCATATTATTCATTTATAGTCCAATATTATCCTATAAGTATAAGCCAGTGAATTAATCTAATCTCTTTGTTTTTCCACATTTGTTAGATGAGGTGTGACCCCAGCAGGACAAAGCCTCACACCCAGAAGACTGTCAGGGAGCAGCTTGCTGCAGAATTGTTGGAGTTTGCTGAAGGCCCTGCTGAAGGCCCTGCACCTCCACCACCCCCTCCTCCACCACCCCCTCCACCTCCACCCCCTCCTCCACCACTCACATGCATGCCCGAGTATTATGGGGAAGATGCCACCAAGGTCAGGAAGAACTGCGGGAGGTGCCTAGATGCTGGACTCAAAAGGGTGAAGACACCTGTGTACTGCAGGAAGTGCCAGGTCCCTCTGTGCTTCACTGTCAAAAGGAACTGTTTCAGGGAGTGGCACGACCTAAATACTGGAACATTCAGGTAGGTATAAAGTTCAGGTAGGTATAACATTTTGCGAGTGTTTATTTAAAAAAAAATACTGTGTGTTGGTAAAATATTTGTTGTTTTTACAAACCTACAGTGTGGTTTTATTGTATAGTACGTTGGTAAAATGTTTGTTTTTACATGCCTATAGTGTGTTGGTAAAATGTTTGAAATAAATCTGCCCCAGTTGGAGTCAAATGTTACCTATGTTTCCGTTTTTTTTTATTGTGCAAGTACACCTACACACAATGACCTACAGTGTAGTTTTATTGTATAGTGCGTTGGTACAGTTGCATACACACCTACATTTACACATACACACATACCCACACAGCTACACTTACATACCCACACAGCTACACTTACACCTACACACACACACACACACACACACACACACACACACACACACACACACACACACACACACACACACACACACACACACACACACACACACACACACACACACACACACACACACACACACACACACACACACACTCACAAAAATATTTGTAAGATTTTTTTAAGATTTTTTAAAATATTTTTAAACATTGTTTTTGAGTGGAATGAATACCTATAGTGATGATTCAATGTAATACAATGATTTGTATAGTCTGGTACCTGAAAAAGGTCAAATGGCACTGATGGAACCAAATGTGCCCAAAGCTTAGTCCGCCTGGACTTTATTTTCATAAACCTCTCTAAAAAGGTCAAATGTCACTTTTTTTGCCTCAATCTTGATACAGGGCACTTATTATATGTTATACTTTGGATTACTAAAGCTTTTAGGCTACTAACCCATCATTCAAGGTTGGTCTTCACTATAAGTAATGGGTTTTCTTTAGGCGGAGACAGGAATTTACATTTGTTTGCTATGTTCCATCTGAATTTACTCTGACACAGAACAATCTATATTGATTCTGACATTTCTACATCCAACTCACAGATGTAACCTTGCTTTGATAACAATAATTATTCATATACACCTTTTAGAAGTGATGTTATAGTCATTTGTTCTGGGAATGTCATTTTCGAGCCTGAAACCTGAAAAACAGGCTCGGGTTTAACAGGTTAAGAGTTGTTGTCCTTAATAACCCTGTAATTAGTAACACATATAATCTATTCTTATGTAACAACTCAAGACATGAAACTACAAGTGTTAATTGTGTCAAAATAACTCAAAATGTGGTATTTGAAACTCAGAATAAGTTCTCTATTTTAAAGTGAAGTCTTGTTCATAACCAATAAACTATACATTTTAACCTAATATGTTAGTGAACAACTAGTTGATGGTGAATATGTGTACCTTAATCTAAAGTGTTACCCAAAATAGAAATAAAACAGCATTACAAAGTAGAAAATATACAGTTGACCAGGAAGAAAAAGCCTGGTAGCATGTAGATGTTAAAGATGGAGTTCACACCATTCTTGACAAGCTAAATAGCTCAATGTACACGTAATGTTAATGTAATGAAACATTTCCTGAGGGCGGCCCCACCCCAGGGCCCCAGGGCTGCAAATAGTCTCCGTCAGGCCGACGCCCACGTGGCTCATTTCCTCCGATAGAACCTCAGACCTTTTCCCCGGGAAGCTCCTTTTTCTCCTCGCGCCGGTTTCCTGAGCCACCCCCCCCCCCACTCTGTAAATAAAAAGCACACTTCGGTGTCCGACATCCCCTGGACGGACAAAAACGCACACACTCACAATAAGCTGGCAGCACATAGATCTTCTGAGCGACTCCCAACGAAGACATGAACACAAACCCCAGCCTCCACCCTTTCCCTTTCCTCCGTTTCTACAGTTTGTCTTTTCATCCTCCACATCCACCCACACTATTAATACAAGCAAACCATCTCCTTAGACCAGGGGTCGGCAACCCGCGGCCCTTTCAGCCCTCTGCTCTGGCTCCCTGGAGCTTAGATAAAAATAAGAAGGAAATAAAAGTATTTGTAGGACTATTTATATTTTGTTGCTTTGTTGAAAATGTTTCGTATCTTGTATTTTGAGGTGATACTGTGACACATAAATAAAAAACAAAACGGTTTTAATTAGGTCAACTAAAATATGCGTCACATCCTGCTACGGTTCCGCGCGAGCGCCTTTTCTTGGAGGCGAATAACCTGACCCCCGGCTCGATGAGCGAACTGTGGATACATCAAAGAAAAGTACCGGAGGAACACAGGGTTTAATTCTGCGTGGACAGAGTTGTCTGCTTTCACAGCAAACGATGCTGGTTTACCGGGATGTCTGATATGGAGAGAGAAGTTGTCAACGGTGGTGCAGCCTTTACGTATCGACAGTGGCGGCGCCAGGGTATGGCTGGGGTAGGCTACAGCCATACCAAGAAATGGCTTAGCCCTACCTTAGCCCGACCATGAAAAAGTATGTTAAAGTAAGCATGTTGAGAACACGGATTGCGAAAATCTACGTGTCGTGTCCACAACACACAAACTGATCCTGCTGTAACAACAAGTGCACGTTACTGCCGCAATATGGTTGAGACCATTCGGGCTTATGCTAGAGGGGTGCCAGGAATAGTCTAAGTAGTGGGTGTGTTTTATACACTAAAGGTGTGAAAATTCTCTGGCGTTATAATATCAGCGCGGCCGCGGTCAGATCAAAATGCCTCCGAATGCAATTTGAACAGACCTACAGCCAATCAGAGCAACGAAACGTTGGGTCTGCTGCGTCATGCATTACTGATATGTCGACGTCACGTTCACAGTCCCCAAACTCGCGCCGAGTAAATTGCAGACAGACAGCAGAACTTCTAGGATTAATTGTATATTTTGGATGGATAGATTTGTTCTTAAACGCCCTCGCATTGAGGTACAAGTCGAACAGGTGCCAGAGTCACACGACCCACCTGAAGAGTGAATAGTGAGTTTTGAATATATTTTGTAATAATGGGTCATTTGAAAAAGTGTTTTGTATGACAATAGAGACACAGGCTACCTGTTGTGTGCTGTGTCTGTCTCTCTCTGTTTACCTGTGTCTCTCTCCCTCTGTCTCTCCCTCTGTCTCCCCCTCTGTCTCCCCCTCTCTCTCTCTCTCTCTCTCTCTCTCTCTCTCTCTCTCTCTCTCTCTCTCCGTGTCAATTCTATATGCCAACTTTTCTTGTTTCTGCCGCTGCGTAGCATGTTGTAACAACGTGGAATTAGCAGAATAGGCTATTGTATTGTTTAACTCACACCTGTTGCTCTCGATGTAATTTAGCTGATAAAAGGAGACTAATAAAAGCTAATAAAAGCCTCACGCGTGCGTTTCACTGTCAAGGGGTGCGATATAGCGTGTATGTAATTACATTACAAATACCGACTTGAGCCCCACCACTGTATGGGTTAGCCCTACCATAGATTACCCAACAAAAATACTCTGGCGCCACCACTGCGTATCGAGGAACAACACGGGAGAGGAAGACAGCTGACGATCTTCAGTCATAATTCAATGGGGTATGTAATTTATTTCAGAAAACACTTTTTGTTATATAGAGAGGCGAAGTCACGCCCATCTACTTCCGGCCCATGGGACCCTGGAAGCGAAACATTTACATTGAATTCAATGGAGAGAGAAAATGTATCTTTTGATCCCGTTTGAATTGTGCCACGAACTACACATATGATGTTTGTCAATCTTAAACAATAAGTTCCGTGTCAAAAAAGTCACATTTTGTCGTAAAACTGTTGAAATATAAGACTATGAAAAATACGCGACTACAAAGACTACAAATCCCAAATCCCATTCTGGCTCGCGTAAGTGATGTCACAGGCGATAATGCTCCAAGTGGTTGCGACTCGTAATTAAAGCGAAGAAGAAGATCTCATAACTGATTTATTCCCTCCAATAAATAAGAGATTGCTAAAAATAAGTTCACTTTTACAAGCTGCCTGTGTGCTTTGTACCAGGTTGTAATCACATAAGTGATCAAACCACTTGCTCGTTCTATCGATTCCCGTCTGATGAAAGGACCAGGAGTCGCTGGATCAGACATCTCAGGTAATACACATGTTGTGCATGGAACACAGTCAAGTTAGCTACCTAGCTAGTAGCGACGAGTAGCGAGCACGTTAGTTAGCATTACATTACTTTAGTGATGGTAGCCTTACCATGAAATTACTATTTTATTACATGAAGTAAACTAAAGCAAACAGATATTGTTCTAAACTGTATTAAAGTAAACAGGTATTATCTTGAACTGTATTTAAGTGAACATGTATTATTTGGGACTGTTTTAAAGTAATCCTATATATATAAACCTTCTTGCATACACTTTCCCAGACACCCTGACACACCCTGACACACACACACACACACACACACACACACACACACACACACACACACACACACACACACACACACACACACACACACACACACACACACACACACACACACACACACACACACACACACACACACACACACACACACACTAACCAAGATATCAACACACACACACATACACTTTCCCAGACACCCTGACACACACACACACACACACACACACACACACACACACACACACACACACACACACACACACACACACACACACACACACACACACACACACACACACACACACACACACACACACACACACACACACTACACTCCCTGACCAACACACAAACACACACACACGTCCTTTTCAAGGTTCTTTTTGGGGCCAATATAATCTCAAGTACTGATAGCTTTGCATGACAGATTCTTCTGGACGTGTTTCATTGTGATGATAGTGAGTCAATCTGTTTGTTGGAAAGACAGTAGTTGAGTGATTACTGAGAGAAAATTATTAGAAGAGATAATTATTAAGTGTTGTTACTTTAAAGTGTTGTTACTGACCTTTTTCTCTTTTATTTCCTTTCCCTCACCTGTAACTGCTGAGACCCTGAGGAACATGCACACTGACCTGCTCTGGCAACCTGATTTCCACTGTACGGAATAGTATTTGGTTATGGTATATTATTTATATACATAAAAGGCACAATGCACCCCCCAGAGACACACATGTATTGAGTGTGATATTGTGCATAGGTCAAGTGAAATCATCTTTACACACTAGAAAACTGTAGGAGCGGCAACTTGTTTTGAAATTGAATTTTTAATATATCCGATAATAAAGTTGTTCTGTTTTCTTTATTCTTCTCTCTTCCCAGCTCCATCCATCACCGTGCTCTGTTCCTGCAGGTCCTGCTTGCTAATCAATGCTTTATTTTTTTACACAATTACAAATAAAGTCAATGTATTGTATGACATGAAGTTGTGCTTCATTCGGAATCAATAATAAATTCATTCTGCCTTCAACTGCACAATGACTGTGGACTGCACCGACATCCATGTAGCTGCCCCCCCCAGTAAGATGAACCAAGCAAAGAGGGTCTCCATCATGCCCAAGGACATCCAGCTGGCCCGCTGCATCCGCGGAGAGAGGGCTTAGACTGACCCGAGACCAGCACACCCAAATACAACGGCTCTTTTAAGAGCCACCTACAGTTTCAAAGAGTTGCAATCCTACGTTATTATAATTATTAAACTGGTTCATGTGTCACTTAGTTTACTGAACCGTGATGAATGAAAGAAATGAGTGAGGTAGTGGTTTAAAGAAGTTACAAAGACATTAATATATGAGTGACAGGTCAGTGTAAACACAAGCTTCTGTCAATTATGGATCATTCAAACTATATACAAATAATATGTAATAAAGTTCTAAAACAAGTATTCGGTATATTCCTTGATAGCTTTTGGAGAAGGTTGTTTTTAAGTTTACTAAAATCTATCGTTTCAACTGTTTCACTTTATAAAAAGGAACAGGTGAGTAGAGCATCATTGAGTTTCTTATTCTGTCAGTAAATTATCCAGATGAAATGTTTATCATTATTTTAGTCAACCCTAAACAAATTGATTGTACCTTTTTAATAATGACCTTACATGGTCGCCAAAGTTAAATTAACTTCAGAAAATCAAATCAATTCATTTCTCCAACAGTCAACTATTTTCATAAAGAATATATATATTTTTCAAAGTCAACTTTATTGTCAATCTTACTCAGTTTGTGTTTATAGACAGAGAGATCAAAAAGACTTTTAAATCAAATAAAATTATACAATTTACAGATATGTATACAAATATATATATATATATATATATATCCTATATACACCATCATGTATAATGATGGTGGACACTTCACTGTCTGGATGGCAGCTTGCTGGTCTCTGCTCAGTCGCATTGAGGCAAGCATTGCCTCAAGCCCCCGACCCCCATGCCCCTTCACCAGCTCCGGCACGGTGACAATGGCCTGATGTTGAGGCCGCGGCTCTGGCTCAGGTGACAAAAGCCATGCCATGCCACACTGTGCGCCCCTCAGTGCAGACCTGAACCAGTCTACATCCTGAGTGGCGATGTCTCTGGCCAGTGGGTTGTATGTCTCCTCTCACTGTTGGTAAAGTTGAGACACCGGCTGGACTACTTTGGAAGTGCCAGGCTCCCTCCACTGGCACTCAACATCTGTGGAGCGATCTGCCACATGGCACATATTGCCAATGCTGCAGCGTGGCTGCATTTGTACATCCCCCGTGCACAATCACAGACAGCGCTCTGCATCGCGCCATCGTCTCCCATGCAGATCTGTACAAATAAAGTAAGTACCATGTTTGTTAGCATGCTATAATAGATTGAATGAGCAATAATACAAGGATGGTCCGGATCTGGGGGTGGGAGGGGTTATTTTTCCATAGTTTTGTCTGATTGTTGTTATTGTTTGTTTTTTCTGTATTTGTTGTAATGTGTGTTGTACTGGTTGTGATTGTACATTGTATTTTTCTAAATGTGTAGGAATACATTTTTGAAAAACATTTGATCAACAATAAAAAAGGATTTGGTCAGGATCTAGACTCAGTGTGTAGTTTATTAATTAATCAATGCTCTCTACATTAGGAACACACATACCAGTGTACCCGAGGGAGTCACGCACAGCTGTGCCTGGATAACCAAACAAATTGACAAGATAACCAAAACCCTTGAATCTACACACAGCAAATAAACTCAAATGACACAACGAGATGTAAAAGGAGATCACACATACAGTATAGTCGATATAAAACTGGCCGCTTCAATCTGAAGAGCAACTAAAACAAAACACGGGAGTGTACCTTGTTCTTGTGAACACTAATGTTATCCACAGCATACACAGAGACCACGAAGTTCTTAAGGAGAAAACTAGTTCCTGAAACAAAACCCGTTAGTGTACCTTGTTAGCTAATGTTAGCTAGCTGACATTAACGTTACACATTGCACTCATATTACTCACCAACATCTTGTAAAGCCGGTCCCGCTGCTCTTACAGAACCGACTAACTCCCCTTTCGTGTATGTACAGCTCTCAACGTGTCCAGACTTGTAGTCACCTCGTTTTATACTTTTATTCTCATTCTGAAAGAAACAGGTGAAATGTGCTAACGTGACGGCCATCTTTGTGATGGTGACGCGTATTGTGCGAGACCAGAGACGTGTAGTTCACTCAGCGGTTTCACACAAAAAAATGTGTAACTTCACAGTTTTACGACACATTTTTATTTTTTGGACTTGCAAAATATTCTTTTAAATGGACAAACATCATATGTGTCATTCGTGGCACAATTCAAACGGGATCAAAAGATAACCTTTCTCTCTCCATTGACTTCAATGTATAATTTTACGCTTCCGGGGTCCCATGGAGGCTCCCGGAAAGGGAGGGACTTCGCCTCTCTATTCCATGGAATGCTCTTAACGTCCCGATAGCAATGAATATATTAAATGCTTTGACAATTAATACATACAAAAAATAATCTGTGGAAGCCGTAGCGCTGTAAAAAGCACGACCAATCATCTGAGCCGCCCGGCTAAAGTAACTGGATGGCCTGCCTGCCTGTCAGCCTTCCACCTGTGTGTTGGAGGAGGGGCTCTGTGAGGAAGTCTGAAGGAAGAGGCATATTTTTTCCGATTGTGTATTTTCTAATTCTAGCGCCCTCGAGCTGGTTTCTCCATTCTTACCTTTAACTCTTTTTAGGGTGCAGCTATATGTTTTATTTATTTCAAAGTGGGCCCATTTTAATAATATTTTGTTTCCTTCAAATGTGAAGAGGACTCCCCAAGTGCTGTGTTTAATTTATTTTAAAGTAGGCCTGTGTATTATTTGTAATTCTCCTTATAAGAGTTCTTTGTTTCTTATTCGAGGTTAACAGTTTTATATCATGTAATAAATAGCCTAATAAATGTAGTTTTTGTCTGATATAACAATAAAAAACTATGAAATATGTTTTGCGGCTCCAGAAAAAAAAATGTTTTGGAAAAAGGAGCAAAATGGCTCTTTTGGTCAAAAAGGTTGCAGACCCCTGCCTTCGACTAATACATCAAAGTCTAGTTCTGGGGCTTTATAATTAAATACTTTTGGGAAGGATAAAAAGTCTCACAACTAGATGTTAAAGTTTATCCTGAGGGGGGCGTTAGAGGAGAGCTCAGGGTGTTCAAAAGTAGAATATCTTTATACTGTAAACCAGTGGCGAACCGTCAGGGCCTTCAAGGTATTCAGAGAATACCCTGGAACACTCAGATAAAACAAACAAAAAATAGATTCAATTATATAAATAAAATGTATATTAAATGAGAATCCGTGTTGTTGATCTGTAATATTACAGTGTTACGTTGATTTGTTTGTCCTTCTCGGTCCATGCACTACGCATTTCAGTGGTTTTGTGTTAGAAAAGAAAGCAACCAATCAGATCTGTTTCTGGGTCTCTATTCTAGAAGGCCCGGAAGTCAACTGGCTCGAGACAGAGGATCTATGAATGCGACGAAGCAATTCATGCCGTTTTATTGTATTTAACGTTGAAATGGCAAGTGCACCAGGTGAAGATGAAGATGTTGCGGGATTGTTGTGAGTACCCTTTTCAAGACGACAATTCAGTGAAAAGACGGATATTATAACGCCGGGGGAGGGGGGGGGGGGTGTGTCTACCAGTCTATGGTGTCGACAGAAGGTCCAGTTGTGATAGACACGGTTCTTCACTGAAAAATACTTAGCCTACCTATTACAAATGTAATCTGAATAATGAGTGAATTATTCTCCCAAAGTAAGGTTTAATGTCAGGGTTCATGAGTATGAAAAATTAATATGAAGGATGTGAGTCTTCATCTCCACCTGTAACCATAAAGGTGGCAGATACGTTTTTTTGGGAAGTTTTGAATTAAGGTTTTATTGTAGCAAAATGTCTTTCATTCAAATAGGAAACATGTATTGAAAAGCCTGCTGGAGCTGTCCAATTACAGTATGTATTGACCTTGGAAACAATCAATATACTTACTTATTGAAGAGTCAAATCTGAATAATTTAGTATAAATACAGAATGAACGATTCTCCCAAAATAAGGTTTAATGTTAAGGTTTACGAGTTGAGTCATATTCTCCAGACTCTAACACATCTTGAGTCAGGTTTTCTTTTATTAGAATAGGAAACGTTTATTTTATTTTGAGCTGTCCAATTGTTTCTTAACCTGGGAAACAATCTCCATTCACTAGGAAGACGTGGCACTGATAGGACACAGAGAAGGACACATGTGGGACCTGGGAAGTGGCGAGCTTTGAACACACACCTGTTCAAATTGAAATATCTCATTGTCGCTGACGTTTGCCAGAGGAGAGTTGGAAAAGACCTCGGAGATTTCTTCTAACAAAAACAGAGCCTTGTTCATCAGTGTGTGTGTGTGTGTGTGTGTGTGTGTGTGTGTGTGTGTCTGCTGTGGATCTGGCCAACAGTTTGCAGTGTCAGTTGGAGCTGTAGCGCCTCCAGATAAGTGTGTGTGTGTGTGTGTGTGTGTGTGTGTGTGTGTGTGTGTGTGTGTGTGTGTGTGTGTGTGTGTGTGTGTGTGTGTGTGTGTGTGTGTGTGTGTGTGTGTGTGTGTGTGTGTGTGTGTGTGTGTGTGTGTGTGTGTGTGTGTGTGTGTGTGTGTGTGTGTGTGTGTGTGTGTGTGTCCTATCACGGGCAGATAGAGGTGTGTGTCCGTCAGCTCGACCCCGGCTGTCACTGATTCCCTGGAGACTCCACGGTCAGATAGTTTCCTCTTAGTGAGTCCAGGGAATGCTCCTCCATGGCACACACGAAACACCGTCTTCCACTCCCTTTCTTTAGGCTGCGTCACCTACTTCCTCCCTTTAACCTGTACGGCCCCATCTCCTCCCGTCCATTCTGAAGTCAACAGAAAGAAGGAGGTCTAACAACAAATCGTTTCACAGTCAAAGCAGAAGAGAGGCATTTGATAAGAGCAGAACCTTTGGACACTCCAACAATCTCTTTAAGAAACACACACACACACACACACACACACACACACACACACACACACACACACACACACACACACACACACACACACACACACACACACACACACACACACACACACACACACACACACACACACACACACACACACCATGTATACATCACTTCAGGGGACATTACATTACATTGACTTACATGCATTTCCTGGAGACTTATCCTAACCTTACGGCCCCTACACACGGCGGCGTGCGTTGCCGCTTGGCGGTGGGCGTGTCTTGAGCTTGGGGAGTCAACGCGAGCAACACGACCAACAACCAATCACATGAATGTCCCGCCCCGGACATACAAAGCAAAGCATTCATGCTACATCCATGCTGGCTAAATATACTGTCTATGCTTGCTAGCTGTCCATTCAAACGAAGTACACTGGATATAAACTCCCCAAACAGGCGAAAACCTACCAGTTTCCCCCACTGTCTCTGCCACCTCCCCCCATGCCTGGCTCCTCCGGTTTGTATCCCTGTATGTAAAGAGGGACTGGTCATAGAGTACCGGGTGATTTCCTACCGCCACCATAATTTTCTCCTCCATCTTTTGACATATGGGAAATAACCGCGGTCTGGCTCTCCCAACATACACCCGGTTTGATTGGCTAGTGCTTGTACCGTCAGATTTTCATACGAGGGATTTGATTGGCTGACGCCTCCGTCGAGGCGGCAAAAGTAGAACATTACTCTACTTTTGCAGCGAGCACCTCGAGAGAAGCTACGCTTTGCTCCCACAATGCAGTTCGGCGAATCGTGACGTCACCCCATTCAAAGTGAATGGGCAGAAGCGTTGAAGCGGCAACGCACGCCGCCGTGTGTAGGGGCCGTTAGCCTAACCCTAACCCTAACCAAGTCTTCACCCTAAAATTAATGCTCCCCCTTATGGGGACCTCCAATTTGTCCCCATAAGGGAAGCCAGTCCCCACACGTGACTATGTAAACAGATTTAGGTCCCCACAAATATAGTAATGCTAGACCAGAGACACACACACACACAAACACACACACACACACACACACACACACACACACACACACACACACACACACACACACACACACACACACACACACACACACACACACACACACACACACACACACACACACACACACACACACACACACACACACACACACACACACACACACACACACACACACACACATTGACGTACTGTAGTTATGGCTCCAGATGCAGCTCCGCTTGGTACGAGGCTTCAGATAAGAAGGTGTGGAGTGCTCGGCGTCCCATCATTACTCTCATGTCAGGCCTCCTCCCACTCACAGTTCAGTAGGAAACAACGGAGACCATTTTCAGCCATCACACCATGACCATTGAAGGAAATAAATGATAAACAAAGCAACAAAGCTGAGAGAGAAGAGGCAATGTTAGTACAACATGAGGAAAAATCGACTTAAACTAACAGATAATTTGATCGATACATTAAGAAAATTAAACTTCTGGAGAAACATGGTCATAGGGCAGATTCAGTGTTAACACAACAAGCTGGATACATTTTGTTTATTTATAGTTTGACAGATTTGAATATATTGAGCGGACTAGAGGGAATAGCCAGTTGGACTCATTCTTAATTTGACCCATCCCATAGTAAGGGTAACATGAATGTATTCAGTTCATGTCATTGTAAATAACTATTTGACAGTATTTAAAACTGTTTATGTAGCTTCTAAAGCAGGGGTGGGGAACCTTTTTCCTCTCAAGGGCCATTTCAATGTTTTCAACATCCTCCGAGGGCCGTACAAATTATTGACCTCTGCTTAAAAATACTAAAATCACAGCCTCTCAATCCAGATATCTGACCATGACTCACGCATGCATGCACGTGCTCGGTTGTGGCATGACCACCCAAACAGAAAGATATGGACACAAGATGTGTGCAAATGTATTTAGACTCATATCCATGTGAACATGATTTAAGTGTGGGGGGGGGGACCTAACCCCTAAAGATTTTTTTTTAAATGTTGAAGTTAAAAGCATCAATCTGGTGCACTTTGAGAGGAAAATTAGGAGATCTATGGAAACATCTCTCAACACATATGAAACATAACTGTAAGCAGATTTTCTTTTTCTTTATGGATATTTTACAAATCACTCCCCTTTCAAACTGTATTCTTGTTTATTAATAACAACTTTTTTGTACTGTCAGTATTTTATACCCGTTTACTTTATTCTCTTATTTTTTTACAACTATAATAAAGTTGTGCCTTTACCTCACTGGTTGTAGAAAAAGCTTCTTATATTCGTTAGCATAGCTAGCTAACCAGATGCTAATAACAACAAAGTTATCGACTGTATGATCAGTATGACAGATCGCCACTGGGCTTTCAACTAAAGACACAGCCACGCAAAAACGGCAGCATGTGTACGGCTCCTTATGGGTACTGCAATTTTTGGAAGTGCTGTAGGAGTGGCGTTCTGGTGCTCCCCGTCAGAAGTGCACCCCTGTCAGACGAGACACATACCACGTGATGACACGTTAGGCTTGTGTTGTGTTCAAGGACCCTGACCTTGGCCAGGAAAAACAGGCACTCGCTTGTTTATTTATTTTGCGGTCTTGATTTCTTTAATTTTTTTCTTTTTTGCGTGTGTTTATAAATTACCTCGAGGGCCACACCAAATGGTCTCACCGGCCGTATACGGCCCACCCCTGTTCTAAAGGATGATGTCACATAGGGTCTATCTGGGGCTACACTTTAAATTAAGCTTTTTGAAAAAATCGAAAATGTTGTTTACATCTTCTACACAGAGATTCTCATTTGGCTTACTAACCTTATCAAAATAAACAATTACTTCAAACTACAAATGCTATACAGATACATTATACTTAAAAACGTTAGTAAATCGTAGTAAACTAGCCAACAAATTACTAATATAACCGACAGGACTCCCTCCCTCTGGGGTTCATTGTCAAGGCTAGTACTCCGCGCTACTAGCATTAGCTGCTAACTGGCTAACAAATGTAAACAGTTAATACAGTCGCTTATCAACAATTGAAAAATCGTATACAGTGTCACATATTTACATACCCAGATATCATCACCAACTTACCTGCAACATGGTGTAATATAATACTACAAAAATACTTAAACACGATTGCTGCACATAAAAGCTACAACTTTTGTTTACTGTGACTTCTGATGGGGAACAGACTTGTTTTGTCAGGAAGGTAAACACGCTTTAGCTTCACCTTTTCAGTCTGTAAAAGTATGGCATTGTTTTCCACAGCGGTTAAGTCGGTCCTACTTTCCTTTCCCTAATTATTTATCGTCAACAGTTTCCGATGCCAAATTACAGTTTCCTCAAGTTGTTTATGCCGTGAAGGAAAGAGAAAGTCCGCGCCGCTCTGGCTCGGAGAACAATCTTAACCTCTGCATGACACACTGAGCACAAGTTCAAAACTATTCGTCAAACACAAAGACAGAACTTTCACTCATGCAGTGAATCCGCTCTGAACTGATAGAGAAAAGGGGAGGATTATAATCTTATCTACTTGTGATTGGAACCAGGAGAGTTCTCAGAAAGCTGGGAAGGTCTGGAGGAGAAGCAGCACAGAGGTGGGAGGTTTGAACCTGGGGGGGGGGGTAGGAGGGGGAAGAGCAGAGGTTTGAGGGGATCTAACATCAAAGCAAATTCCTTGTGTAAACGTACCTGGCGATAACTGGTTTATCTACCAGACATAAATATTCTGTTTAAACATTGATATTTAAATCTGAAGTAAGACATTAAGCAAAGTGAAGTATTCAAATGAAGGCGTGATCCTGAATACTTTTGTGTTGTGTGCGTGAGTGTGAGTGTGTGCGTGTGTGTGACGTGTGTGTGGCTCATTCCAAAAGAGCAACTAGAGTGAGTAATGGTGTTACACACACACACACATGTTAATAAACACTCAAAGGAAATCATCTCCCTTCTCGTGCGGCAAAGATTGAAGTATCACCAGAAAGTAAACTGTGTGTGTGTGTGTGTGTGTGTGTGTGTGTGTGTGTGTGTGTGTGTGTGTGTGTGTGTGTGTGTGTGTGTGTGTGTGTGTGTGTGTGTGTGTGTGTGTGTGTGTGTGTGTGTGTGTGTGTGTGTGTGTGTGTGTGTGTGTGTGTGTGTTTCTTCACATAAATATTCAGTTTAACACATTGATATTTAAATATGAAGTAAGACATTAAGTAAAGTGAAGTATTCCAATTAAGGCGTGATCCTGAATACTTTTGTATTTCTGAGGAAGAATTCACACTCGCATTCCTCACATGCCCGCCCGCCTCATTGTGGTGGGTTAATGAGGCGAGGGGGGGGGGGGCGATGGCTCAACCCACCGGAGCGCCGGCCGGCACGGAGCTGAGCTCAGGGCTGAGGAATTTCCAAAACGGCAGACATGAGGGTATGGCACGGTGCCAGCACACACACACACACACACACACACACACACACACACACACACACACACACACACACACACACACACACACACACACACACACACACACACACACACACACACACACACACACACACACACACACACACACACACACACACACACACACACACACACACACACACACACACACACACACACACACACACACACACACATATTTATATCAGTTTGACCCACGCTGAGCTGGTGTGAAAAGACAGTTGGTCATCCACCCCTGACAGGATGCAGATTCCTCCCTGAGAGTGGATTTTATTTCCATGTTTTTGAACATTTGTGTGGCCTTTGTAGAATTTCATTAATGGAATATATTGGTGTGAACTGAGGATCTGTTTCTATAGTAACACAACATTTTGGGTGAAAGTGACACATGGTATTTCCAATTTGTGTACAAAAATACCAGATTGGAAGATCAAGGAATGCACTTACTACATATTAAACCACAAGGTCACAGAATGGCCCGGAAAGAAATCGTGTTTATATGATTCATAAAATCCATCTGCTCCAGAGTAAATGGAAACTTCCCGGTCTGAGGCTTTCATGTTCTCCCATGACACGAGGAAGTCAAACACCCCAGAATCCAAATGTCTTTCTTATCTTCAGACATTTACTGAATGTCAGCAAGTATGTGACGGAAAGTACTTGTGATCAGCAGTGTTCACATGAAAGAGGATGAAGAACATCCTTCCTCCATCACGGTCACAGCTGACAAGTCGACCAATGAGAAGAGGAACAGAGTGGGTCTCTTCAGGAAGCTCAGTGACACATCCTTCCCTCGCTCCATCTGCCTTGCTCACTCATCCTGGCTCTCCAGATGAAGTGCGTCAGCCACATGGCGCTAATGGAGGGTGAAATCTATGCAGAGCTGGAGCATCGAACTGTAAGCACTCGAGCTAACGTGGCATTCCTCTGAGCGGCTGCAGGCATTAGGTCGGCTGCTGCAAGTCATGCATGCAGCAGGCGGTGTGGTCATCACTGCTAATCGGACTGCGGAGGGCAAACACAACTCACCTCCTACGCAGCCACCACAACGAAGACAGCATGCTGACCAGCTGCTCGTACACAGTGCTCAAATCCAATCTGATTTGCCGTCTGCTCTTATACAATATAGTTTGTAAGTTAAAAGGCCCTATTCTTGTAATTGTCAGGTGTATATCAGAATGTAGTGTCTCTACTTTAAAGAGTCCTCTCCTGCTGATGTTCAGGTGTATATCAGAATGTAGTGTCTCTACTTTAAAGAGTCCTCTCCTGCTGATGTTCAGGTGTATATCAGTATGTAGTGTCTCTACTTTAAAGAGTCATCTCCTGCTGATGTTCAGGTGTATATCAGTATGTAGTGTCTCTACTTTAAAGAGTCCTCTCATGCTGATGTTCAGGTGTATATCAGTATGTAGTGTCTCTACTTTAAAGAGTCCTCTCCTGCTGATGTTCAGGTGTTTATCAGTATGTAGTGTCTCTACTTTAAAGAGTCCTCTCCTGCTGAAGTTCAGGTGTATATCAGTATGTAGTGTCTCTACTTTAAAGAGTCCTCTCCTGCTGATGTCCAGGTGTATATCAGTATGTAGTGTGTCTACTTTAAAGAGTCCTCTCCTGCTGATGTTCAGGTGTATATCAGTATGTAGTGTCTCTACTTTAAAGAGTCCTCTCCTGCTGATGTTCAGGTGTATATCAGTATGTAGTGTCTCTACTTTAAAGAGTCCTCTCCTGCTGATGTTCAGGTGTATATCAGTATGTAGTGTCTCTACTTTAAAGAGTCCTCTCCTGCTGATGTTCAGGTGTATATCAGTATGTAGTGTCTCTACTTTAAAGAGTCCTCTCCTGCTGATGTTCAGGTGTATATCAGTATGTAGTGTCTCTACTTTAAAGAGTCCTCTCCTGCTGATGTTCAGGTGTATATCAGTATGTAGTGTCTCTACTTTAAAGAGTCCTCTCCTGCTGATGTTCAGGTGTACATCAGTATGTAGTGTCTCTACTTTAAAGAGTCCTCTCCTGCTGATGTTCAGGTGTATATCAGTATGTAGTGTCTCTACTTTAAAGAGTCCTCTCCTGCTGATGTTCAGGTGTATATCAGTATGTAGTGTCTCTACTTTAAAGAGTCCTCTCCTGCTGATGTTCAGGTGTATATCAGTATGTAGTGTCTCTACTTTAAAGAGTCCTCTCCTGCTGATGTTCAGGTGTATATCAGTATTTATTACATGGCTTAGTTGAATACTCGATTCTGATTGGTCAATTCAGAACACGTGACACGTTGTTAATACCGAACAGACAGACCGCTGTCAAGGACTTATTGACCGTTGTTAAGGACGCTCACATCTTCAGAAAGAAGTCCGGTCGATTTAACTGTATACAGTTGGGCCGAAAAGCAAACTGCATGCAGTTTGCTTTTCGAACTGGGACAAGAAAAACAGCGGAGAAGTAACGGGGCAGAAACCCTCCTTTTTACGCAGCGGTCCAGACATAGACATCAAACGGCGACACATATTCACTTGCCAGTTACTTTGTCATTAGGGCAGGGATATCTAGATACTTTCCAAGGTTTGACATCATGAATTGTGCTACTTTTAAAGCAAGGAGCGATGTTTTCAAATCTGTAATCAAAAATCTCCTCAAAAACGCAAGCAGGTCCTACCGTTGGCTTTTCAAACTGACAAGAGACGCTCTCACTGTTTTTCAAATGTAACAGTTTGAAAAGCAAGCAAACTGTTTGATTGTCTTTAGTTTTCCGCTGTCGTGTGATAGCAACATGGAGGATTTTAACATTCATTTTAATATATTTGGAGAGCACAGTAATTTGGAGTAATAGTTAGTGGCTGATGAGTCCCCAGTAGGGTTGGGTACCGAGAACCGGTTCCGGTTCGGAACCGGTTCCAACATTTCGATTCCAACGGCATCATTTAGAAATGTGAATTTCGGTTCCGCTTTTCGATTCCTGAGGAACTGTTTCTCGCCGCTCTCCGTAGCCTACTGCATGACTGCAGCGGGGCGGGAAATGTAGCGTTGTATCTACATTTCCTACAGTGTAACCTGAGACCAGGGCCGGCCCGTCGCACTGGCATTATAAATGTTCGCCTAGGGCGCCAGATCTGTGGAGGCGCCGCGCTGACAGCTCTGGGAGAAAAAATAAATGTTTTGACCGTTGGTGCTCATCCTAATTTTCGGCCTTGATGTAACAACATTCATAATTAAGTAAATGTAACACCCTTTTCATCCCGGTTACACTTTTTGTTTGCCCTGTACGATGGGCGCTGCAAGTGATGAAAATGGGGGATGTTGGCTTATCTGGCAACCGCAGCTCACAGCCAAAGTGCGCGTGAGCGAGGGAGAAAGGGAGGGTGCACTGGAACCGGCGCTGTTGTTATTAGCATCTGGTGCTAGCTGTGCTAACGGAAGAAGAAGATGTTTCTACAATGATATGGAGGAGAGTCCTCTCCAGTCAGACTGAGGCTGATAACTTCAGCTCAGTGAGGTAAAGGACTCTGAGTGTTTAGATAGTTCACTTTAGTCTAAGTTATCTCAGTGGGTCTCAAACGTTTTGATCACAATTTATGTAAACACATATTTCCAAGGCACTCTTTTATAATTATTGGGATAAAACAGGTTTGAAATCATTCCAATGTATACTATAGGACAGTAAACCAGACATATCGTTTTAAACTGGAGAGATAAAAAAATATGCATAAATAAAATAGTAAAATAAGATATGAATGAACAACAAAAATAAAATGCGTTACATGTAGGCTATTTGTTATTTAATTATTAAAATGTAAACCGATCTTTTTCATATGGGTGTTTAGAGTTGTACCCCCTAGATCTAGTCTCTAGTAATTCTGCGTGTGCACCAGATTGAAGCATTTTACTTCAAAATGTTCAAACCTTTCTTCCCGGTATGCCTGAGAAGGCAGATATGCTTGTTTTTCTCAACAAGAACTGTTTTTAAAAGTTGGACTGTTGCACTGTTGTAGCTTCAGTGGTTCTCAGGTTAAAGTTACATAGCAGTGAATATAAACAGACTGATTAATGTGAATATTACTTTAAACTAACCTGTGTAAAAGTTTCTCGAATAAATGTAATTTTTTTGGTGGAAGAAGCATGTATCATTTTTTTACCCTGCCCCTCAAAGAATCGGAATCGAGAACCGTTAAGAACCGGAATCGAAAAGTAGAATCGGAATCGGAATCGTGGAAATTCAAACGATACCCAACCCTAGTCCCCAGTGAAGAAAAGAAAAAGACAAGAGGGACAAGAAAACAGCGGAGAAGTAACGGGCAGAAACCCTCCTTTTTACGCAGCGGTCCAGACATATACATCAAATGGCAAAACATACAGTGTGCAGTTACTTTGGCATCAGGGCAGGGATATCGAGATACTTTCCAAGGTTTGACATCATGAATTGTGCTACTTTTAAAGCAAGCAGCGATGTTTTCAAATCTGTAATCAGAAAGCTCCTCAAAAACGCTATCGAAGCAGTTCCTGCCGTTGCTACGTTAGTTCAAACAGTAACATCGGACTATTTTTCTTCGCGGATGCATGTCAATTTAAATCAATACATACAACTATTTTTTAAATCAATAAAATCATTTTCTAAATCCATAAAAGCATTTCAATTAATATTGGGAGTCATAACGTTACTTTGTTGAGAATGTGGCCGTGTGATAAGCGGGATAATGTGCAGCGACTTGGTCATTATGGGGAAAAGAACACCTTCATGCCGATCTAGATCCCTCCGCTTCGCGTCGGGCTCCTGATCAGCCTGTCGTTGTTCTTTTCCCCATAATGACCGCGTCGCAGCACATTATCCCTTACGTAGTGTCTCTACTTTAAAGAGTCCTCTCCTGCTGATGTTCAGGTGTATTTCAGTATGTAGTGTCTCTACTTTAAAGATTCCTCTCCTGCTGATGTTCAGGTGTATTTCAGTATGTAGTGTCTCTACTTTAAAGAGTCCTCTCCTGCTGATGTTCAGGTGTATATCAGTATGTAATGTCCCTACTTTAAAGAGTCCTCTCCTGCTGATGTTCAGGTGTATATCAGTATGTAGTGTCTCTACTTTAAAGAGTCCTCTCCTGCTGACGTTCAGGTGTATGTCAGTATGTAGTGTCTCCACTTTAAAGAGTCCTCTCCTGCTGACGTTCAGGTGTATATCAGTATGTAGTGTCTCTACTTTAAAGAGTCCTCTCCTGCTGACGTTCAGGTGTATATCAGTATGTAGTGTCTCTACTTTAAAGAGTCCTCTCCTGCTGACGTTCAGGTGTATTTCAGTATGTAGTGTCTCTACTTTAAAGAGTCCTCTCCTGCTGATGTTCAGGTGTATATCAGTATGTAGTGTCTCTACTTTAAAGAGTCCTCTCCTGCTGATGTTCAGGTGTATATCAGTATGTAGGGTCTCTACTTTAAAGAGTCCTCTCCTGCTGATGTTCAGGTGTATATCAGTATGTAGTGTCTCTACTTTAAAGAGTCCTCTCCTGCTGATGTTCAGGTGTATATCAGTATGCAGTGTCTCTACTTTAAAGAGTCCTCTCCTGCTGATGTGCAGGTGTATATCAGTATGTAGTGTCTCTACTTTAAAGAGTCCTCTCCTGCTGATGTCCAGGTGTATATCAGTATGTAGTGTCTCTACTTTAAAGAGTCCTCTCCTGCTGATGTTCAGGTGTATATCAGTATGTAGTGACTCTACTTTAAAGAGTCCTCTCCTGCTGATGTTCAGGTGTATATCAGTATGTAGTGTCTCTACTTTAAAGAGTCCTCTCCTGCTGATGTTCAGGTGTATATCAGTATGTAGTGTCTCTACTTTAAAGAGTTCTCTCCTGCTGATGTTCAGGTGTATATCAGTATGTAGTGTCTCTACTTTAAAGAGTCCTCTCCTGCTGATGTTCAGGTGTATATCAGTATGTAGTGTCTCTACTTTAAAGAGTCCTCTCCTGCTGATGTTCAGGTGTATATCAGTATGTAGTGTCTCTACTTTAAAGAGTCCTCTCCTGCTGATGTTCAGGTGTATATCAGTATGTAGTGTCTCTACTTTAAAGAGTCCTCTCCTGCTGATGTTCAGGTGTATATCAGTATGTAGTGTCTCTACTTTAAAGAGTCCTCTCCTGCTAATGTTCAGGTGTACATCAGTATGTAGTGTCTCTACTTTAAAGAGTCCTCTCCTGCTGATGTTCAGGTGTATATCAGTATGTAGTATCTCTACTTTAAAGAGTCCTCTCCTGCTGATGTTCAGGTGTATATCAGTATGTAGTGTCTCTACTTTAAAGAGTCCTCTCCTGCTGATGTTCAGGTGTATATCAGTATGTAGTGTCTCTACTCTAAAGAGTTCTCTCCTGCTGATGTTCAGGTGTATATCAGTATGTAGTGTCTCTACTTTAAAGAGTCCTCTCCTGCTGATGTTCAGGTGTATATCAGTATGTAGTGTCTCTATTTTAAAGAGTCCTCTCCTGCTGATGTTCAGGTGTATATCAGTATGTAGTGTCTCTACTTTAAAGAGTCCTCTCCTGCTGATGTTCAGGTGTATATCAGTATGTAGTGTCTCTACTTTAAAGAGTCCTCTCCTGCTGATGTTCAGGTGTATATCAGTATGTAGTGTCTCTACTTTAAAGAGTCCTCTCCTGCTGATGTTCAGGTGTACATCAGTATGTAGTGTCTCTACTTTAAAGAGTCCTCTCCTGCTGATGTTCAGGTGTACATCAGTATGTAGTGTCTCTACTTTAAAGAGTCCTCTCCTGCTGATGTTCAGGTGTATATCAGTATGTAGTGTCTCTACTTTAAAGAGTTCTCTCCTGCTGATGTTCAGGTGTATATCAGTATGTAGTGTCTCTACTTTAAAGAGTCCTCTCCTGCTGATGTTCAGGTGTACATCAGTATGTAGTGTCTCTACTTTAAAGAGTCCTCTCCTGCTGATGTTCAGGTGTACATCAGTATGTAGTGTCTCTACTTTAAAGAGTCCTCTCCTGCTGATGTTCAGGTGTATATCAGTATGTAGTGTCTCTACTTTAAAGAGTCCTCTCCTGCTGATGTTCAGGTGTATATCAGTATGTAGTGTCTCTACTTTAAAGAGTCCTCTCCTGCTGATGTGCAGGTGTGTATCAGTATGTAATGTCTCTACTTTAAAGAGTCCTCTCCTGCTGATGTTCAGGTGTGTATCAGTATGTAGTGTCTCTACTTTAAAGAGTCCTCTCCTGCTGATGTTCAGGTGTGTATCAGTATGTAGTGTCTCTACTTTAAAGAGTCCTCTCCTGCTGATGTTCAGGTGTATATCAGTATGTAGTGTCTCTACTTTAAAGAGTCCTCTCCTGTTGATGTTCAGGTGTATATCAGTATGTAGTGTCTCTACTTTAAAGAGTCCTCTCCTGTTGATGTTCAGGTGTATATCAGTATGTAGTGTCTCTACTTTAAAGAGTCCTCTCCTGCTGATGTTCAGGTGTATATCAGTATATACAGATTGGTCTAAACCGAAACTTATCCTACTGAGGCGGTAGTTTGATTTTCATTTCTCACAAAACATGATAAAACGAATACCCACAATCAAAGGACAAGTTGGAGTCCGAGCGTGACTCCTCCTGAAGTCTTTGAATCTCGGCCTCGTGGTATTAATGACTCCTAACTGTTCCAGAGGCAGGAAACACCCAGGAAAACCTCCACACCCCTGATGCTATCTCTGCTATTTGTTCCCACATTTCCTATCAGCCGCCAGTGGAGCTGCTGCCATGACGATAGCAATTGGATGTATACAGAACAAATAGTTTGTTGTTGTCGTATTTCAGAGAAGGATCTGATGTGTCAGTCGAGGGAGATTTGGAGCTCAGGGAACGGAGGCAGAGTAGAAGTGCCGTGAAAGCAATTCCTGGGACGTTCGTGAACATCGTCGTCATGGCTACAAGCGACTGAGTCAATTTGAGGGGTTTCTGCAGGGCAACAGTCTGCTGGCCGACTTTAATCCAAAAGCCAAACACAACGCCAGCTGGACCAATGTGCCCGCAGAGTAAATTAACTCATTGTTGGGTAATGGGAAAGGAATTAATTCATATCCATCAATTAGAGGTCAAACTCAAAATTAAAAAAAATGGGTGCTAGTGGAGGGCCGGACTGGTTCAATGTTTATTGCAAAACTTATTGAAATTAACTTATTGCACAAATTAAACCTGCAACTAACAACGCTTAAATTATTGCTATAAAAACAACATTAAATAATCAGTTGCATTCATTTCTTATGGCTCTATCTGCAGATTTTCAGAGTCATTTCTTATGATTACATTTTCCCACAGAAGGAAACATCCATTGAACTCAGTGTGCTGCTCTGTGATGCTAGTTTAGATACTTGGCATCTCATCTTGGGTGCAAGGTCATCAATGTTTGGGCTCAGGCTCTGAGCATTTCAATAAATGGATGTTTTCAAAGTAAATGGATAATCGTTTTTAATAATCGTGATATCAATTATTGACCCAAATAATCGAGATTATGATTTTTGCCAGAATCGAGCAGCCCTAGTTTGCATTGGATTTGTCCTGTGACATATGCCTGTCAAGAAAGAAAGAGATAGAAAAAAAGGAAGAAAAAAAAAAATAAGTGAAAAAAAGAAATGTTAAAATAAAAAAATAAAGAAATGGAAAACAAAAGAAAATAAAAAATTGAAAAAAACATTGGAATTAAAAAATAAATGTAACGTAACCTGATTAATGTCACATTAAAGTAAAAAACATAGAAAAACCATTCTTCTTTGTATTGATGAAATCTAAAAGTAACAGAAAGTAATCTGGTTACATTACATTCAATCTGGCTTTTAATGTGTGGTTGTTTTTGTATTATTTGACTTTAACTTTAACTATATATTTATTTGTTGTTCCTTCCTTTTCTTTTCCCTTCACTATAAGCGTCTTTGAGCACCTGTAAAAGCGCTAACAAATTAAATCTATTATTATTATTATTAATATTGTGATACTCAGGTTACATATGTTCCGGTAGCTAGTAATTGTAACAGAGTACCCTCCCAAGTGAACCTGAAGACATGCTGACTCCTCGATCTGAACGGGCCTTTCCCTTGATCAAACACCGTCAGATCTGTGACTTCACCCCGCGTCCTTGAGTCACGGACCGTTTTAGGAATGAATCCAAAGCAGGGGGAACACATTGTCTCACGGCTTCCTTTGTTATTCAAAACGTCCCGGTAGCAGCAGTGAGTCCACAGCGCTGGGATTGGAGAGGACTGGCTCTGCCCCTGGTTCCTCACGATAAGGGAGGCAGCGCACACACACACAGCTCTTTACCTCAGCACCAGACCAGGGAGAGAGGGAGAGGGAGACACACACTCACCAACACACTACCCCCAAATCTCCAGCTCTGCTCAGAGAAAGACGCAGCACAGACACACACAAAAGCATTCTTGGCTTTCAGTTTAAGGGAAGAAGAAAAACGTGAACAATACGCCGGGTGAGATCTTTTTGCTTGAGATAGAAATAGAAGGAGAGAGGCGTGACAGGACTCAGACTCGTCGGGTTTAGTGAGGATCGTTGCTAAGGATCTCTACATCAGGAGAAAAGTGGACGGCAACAGCCAGCATGCGAGCAGCGATGAGGATCACGTGGCTGCTGCTTTCTCTCAGTGAGTACACATATTTGAAAGTGCATGTTCACCTGTGGAGTTAGGGTGCGTTCTCTGTGTGGTTGCTGTAGTATTCGTACTCTAGGATGTTAGGACATTACACAGAAGAGAGCAAACAGGTGCACACACACTTAATGTACTCTAGTAAGAGTAATGTATTTTACAAAGTATTTCAGTACAAATAAGTCTTTTAACGTAGCCTCTGTATCAACAGTAGAAGTACTCTTAAAATGTATTAAAGTCGTGCATTACATATACAAATCTTAAAGAAAGTACAACATCAGTATAACAAATGGTGGTGGCGAAGTCGATAGGGACTTGGCTTGGCAACTGGAAGGTCACCAGTTCAAGTCCCGGAAAGACCAAGTGCTACCGAGGTGTCCCTGAGCAAGGCACCGTTCCCCACACCGTACATAATGGCAGCCCACTGCTCCTAACACTCGGATGGGTCAAAGGCAGAGAAACCGTTTCGTTACACGGTACCTGTACGACGTCACATCTATCTATTAAATACAGACACATAGTATTGATATTGAATATTATGTTGCCAGATATCTAAGATCTAGTATAATCCTAGTTCTAGTAGAGAACGAAAATTAAGAAGCATGACATTTTAAAATCGTTGTATAGCTGTGTGTCTGTATCATGTTGTAGGACTTATACTCGTTCATGTAAGCGTCATGTTGGAGCTGGTGGAGCGAATTGAATTGTTACGCTCTTGGTGTTCAGAGTGTTTGGGGCGACCCGTCTGAGTCGCTTCAGGACCGGATTATTGGAAGGGGTTTTCGAGCCCTGCTAATTCTAACATGCAGTATTTCTTCATGTGATGACCAATGTATGACTTTGATTAGATTATAAAGTGTTTTAAACCCTCGTCAAAGTGTCTCGCAACTACAGTATATCTGTCACTACATTATTTTCACTGGTAATATGTCCCGCCTTTTCCTGGGTCAAGCGATATTCAAACACTAAAAGAACTCTTTAAGACGTTGCTTTTTTTACATTAAGTAGGATGAGATTGTGTTTAAAGTGTTGGTGAGTTTCAATTACTGCACAAATAATAGTTTGTATCCAGGTCCCTGATTACATGTAGATCAGTAGTTAACTTTAACGGTGGATTTAGCGTACAGTGTGTGAGTATAACCATACAGCACATGCATATGGTCGTTAACTACTGATATCTAGGTGTATGTCACATAGAGATGAAAAGATATTACTTTCCACATGACAATTTTAGGATAAGATACGGTACGGTAATACTTTAATGGTCAGATGAAGTCTGACTTGCATCCCAGTGGAAATGCATATCTAGTCTAACCAATAGATGGGAGTTTAATTCTTCTCAACTTGTGGACACATTCAGGCTCTGAGAAGCAAATCGGAGACAAAAAGCCTCGGTTGATGCCAAACTTGAAACGTGCTGCTGCCGCTCGGAGGCTTTTTGTCGTGCTTCTTTGTGCTCTCATTTGTGTCGTGATTAAATGGAGTGAAATCGTCTGCGTTGAGCCGCGCTCTGAGTTTCTTTTCTTCTGTGTCTCCGATCGAGTCTGAGAAGCTTCCCGCTGCTGAGCGAAATGTGTAGGGAAGGGTTTCTGGGACGGTGATAGAAAGTACAACATCTGCCCCTCCAACACACACACACACACACACACACACACACACACACACACACACACACACACACACACACACACACACACACACACACACACACACACACACACACACACACACACACACACACACACACACACACACACACACACACACACACACACACACACACACACACACACACACACACACACACACACACACACACACACACACACACACACACACACACACACAGTGTCCCCATAAGAGAGGCGAGTCCCCACACGTGACAATGTAAACAGATTTAGGTCCCCACAAGTATAGTAATGCTAGTACACACACACACACACACACACACACACGTAAACACACGTACACACACACACACACACACACACACACGTAAACACACGTACACACACACGTAAACACACGTACACACACACGTACACACACACACACACACACACAGAATAATGAAGTGCCCCCCCTCCAGTCTGAGAGGCGAGGAAAGTGTTTTTCTTTAATTATGCACCTGCCGCTCTCTATACAGTGTGTGGATTCAGACGGGGGGCTTTTGTTTTGGGAGTCTGAGATAAAGAAAACATGTGACACTTCTTCTAAACTCAAGTCAGCACTTTATTCTTTAAAAAACAAATAAAACGCTTTTTGGAGCGTGTGAACCTCGGTGTCGGTGTGTTTGACAGAATGTTATCACAAAGAGGGTGAAAACCTCGCTGTGAAGTGAACATGTACTTTGAGCGTGTAATCGAGAAGCCTTTTTGCACACTTTGAGATCTGAGGGAGTGATTTAGTTGTATTATACCTGATCACTTTTTAAAAGACTTCAGGATCTTCAGGGATTTCATAGTTTGGGAGGGTTTCCTCAACAATATAGCAATTAGACTACTAACAAGCTGTTCACACTATTAAGTAAGCCTCTTATTTAATATTCCCCCCCTGTGGGACTAATAAAGGTGATTGTGTATTTGTAACTTGATTACTTTACATCAAATGTGCAAAAGAGACCACAGAAAAGTACACACTTATGGTAAAAGCCACTCTATTGAACCTCCAGGATCATTGTTTTCCCCACACACCATATATTCGAAAATAACCAGCTTTTAAAAACGTGTTGAATAAATTTTCCCGAGCGCCACAAGCCCTCATCTTGGGTCCTGTTCTCCACGGGTCTTTAGGATTTGTTTCTCCTGACTGTATGGGCGCAGCGACTTCCTGAAATTACAGCTGGTCGTCACGGTGATGACAAGATTTCAGGCAGTAACTGCGCCCAAGTCTGTCGGCTGTAGTTACAGTAAACCACAGTTTCGTTTTTATGTTTTTGCCTTATCTTATCTCGTAGAATTACCTACATACTGTTCGTTTGAGAATTACTCACGAAGGTTTCTCGTAGAATAGCAACGAAAATGCCAAACTACTCCTTTCCTGTAGTGTTATATCGCTTTTAGTGCATGTAAATGGCCCCCCAGAGGGAGTTTCCCTTTGTTTATTTCCTTAAAATACTGTAGTGACATCACTATGTAACACCCGTGCTTCTATTGGCTAGCGTTCCAACACATTGTACGTGATAGGCTAAGGGGAGGGACATCTCTAAGCAGTTGACCAATCACAACAGAGCCGGCCAGCTAACCAATCAGGAGAGGACTCTTTAAAGTAGAGACACTACACACTGATATACACCTGAACATCAGCAGGAGAGGACTCTTTAAAGTAGAGACACTACATACTGATATACACCTGAACATCAGCAGGAGAGGACTCTTTAAAGTAGAGACACTACATACTGATATACACCTGAACATCAGCAGGAGAGGACTCTTTAAAGTAGAGACACAACATACTGATATACACCTGAACATCAGCAGGAGAGGACTCTTTAAAGTAGAGACACTACATACTGATATACACCTGAACATCAGCAGGAGAGGACTCTTTAAAGTAGAGACACTACATACTGATATACACCTGAACATCAGCAGGAGAGGACTCTTTAAAGTAGAGACACTACATACTGATATACACCTGAACATCAGCAGGAGAGGACTCTTTAAAGTAGAGACACTACATACTGATATACACCTGAACATCAGCAGGAGAGGACTCTTTAAAGTAGAGACACTACATACTGATATACACCTGAACATCAGCAGGAGAGGACTCTTTAAAGTAGAGACACTACATACTGATATACACCTGCACATCAGCAGGAGAGGACTCTTTAAAGTAGAGACACTACATACTGATATACACCTGTACATCAGCAGGAGAGGACTCTTTAAAGTAGAGGCACTACATACTGATATACACCTGAACATCAGCAGGAGAGGACTCTTTAAAGTAGAGACACTACATACTGATATACACCTGAACATCAGCAGGAGAGGACTCTTTAAAGTAGAGACACAACATACTGATATACACCTGAACATCAGCAGGAGAGGACTCTTTAAAGTAGAGACACTACATACTGATATACACCTGAACATCAGCAGGAGAGGACTCTTTAAAGTAGGGACACCACATACTGATATACACCTGAACATCGTCGATAGAAGCTGCTGAAGGGAGTCTTCAGATGCTAGAGAGTGAAGTCAGTCAGTGTTAAAATAGTTCAAGAGGAACGTGCACACCAGGAAGGAGGCAGCAGCGTCCTCAGTTATCAGTCGTCTCCAGGACTTCCTCCCCCGACGCAGACCGTCTTTCTGCTGTGTTTTGCAGGTTCACGACGTGTCCGTTTCCTACAAGATAACAGTAGGCTTGGCACTCGGGGCTGGTGTCTGCGCTGGCTGGCGAACATGCGAGAACAATAGATGAGGGAAAAAAACTATATCAACATCCCAGTTCCCAAGCGGGGCGTGGCGGCAGGAGACGGCCTCGAGGTTTTTCATCCAAATCCTGGTGGAGAAACAGGCCGAGGAGATTTAGGGAAATATAGCAGTCCTTAGCAAAGTGGAAAAAGCAGTTGCATAACAAAAAAGATTCACTTAAAGCAGGGGTGTCAAACTCAAGGCCCGGGGGCCAAATCCGGGCCGCGACCTCATTTTATGTGGCCCGCGAGAGCTTGCAAAGAATATAATATACAAAACAGTAATTGTTGAATATTTACTTTGAATTATTTGCCCTAGACTTCTGCTTTCAGACGTAGTTATTTAGGAAGATATTACCAGATCTGATAATAATCCAATGCGGGGCCAACAATGTAATACATTATTTAATATATATTTACATATGTATATTATTTATATATAATTAAAATTCCAACCGACCCTTTGAGTGCTGATGTGGCCCGGGATGAAATTGAGTTTGACACCCCTGACTTAAAGCCACGAAACCACAAGATCTTTACACCAATTACAAGATATTTTGGATATTATAGAAATGTCATTAAAACATTTTCAAAGTATACCAGCAAACCTTATTTAGATGACATGACAAAACACTGTGGAGAGACATTCTTGACGTCTGCATAAATACAGATTAAGTGATCTGCACTGCAAACAAAAAGAACAAAAGCCAGTATCCTGCTTCAACCGAAAGACTCGTGGTGACTTCAATCTGTAGCTGCCATTGATTGACTGCCAAGTGGGTTGCGAACAGGTCTTATCAGGAAAAACAAACAAAAACAATAGAACCCGTTAACATGGGTTCAGTCTTGTTATTAAGTGTTGAGTTCCCTAAACGGCCAACAGATCACCTCAAAAAGAGAGTTTGGGTTAAAACATCTCAGAGACTTTCTCCTCTGTAATTCGAGAAAAGTTAAACGATAAATTACTTTTAAATTATTCCAGTCTGTGTATTTTCAGAGGAACTTATTTTATAATCAACATTGTTAATTAATGGAGTTCGCTCAGTCGTCTTGTCTTGGGGAATGGTCTGCAATAAGTTTGATTTGTTGTTGGCGTGACCTTTTTGCATTTAAAGCAGATTTGATCAGTGGCGTAACAAGGTTGCGATTGGCCCCGGGGCAAATATTGTTTTGGGCCCCCCCCCATCACCCCAAACATAAGCGCACGCTGATGCGCTCACACACGCACAGACATACACAACCACTCAGAAGCGCCACATGTATAGGCCATGAATAACAGCCATCAGACCACCATAGCCTGACAACGGCACAGTGAACTACACCGCAAAAACTGCAGATCTAAACAAGTGTAATAATCTTATATTTAGATTCTAAATCTAGTTGGTCTTGATTTTAGTTTAAATAGCTTATCTAGTGCTTTCTTATTTTAAGAGCATGTGTTCTAATTTAGCTCCCGAAAAACAAGAATTTCATAAATCTAATTTTAAGTAATTTGATGCTAAAAAGTATCCTAGTTTTGAGCTTCTGTTGCCTTAAATAGGCTTAACTAGATTGCTTGAAATTCGTCTTTTTAATCTCATTTCAAGATTGTATATGTGCTATAATGACAGTCGGACAGCCTGACTTATTTTAAGACATCTTATCGAGTAAAATTCACTTACTGCACTGGCAGCCACATTTGCTTGTTTTAAGCGCAAGCATGCTTATATCTAGAAAGTTTGGCCTTACATTTGACAGGGCATTTTGGCAGTGTAAGAAGAGGATCAAACCTGTGTCCTTGAGGTTTGTCTCCCGGTAGGACTACATAGACCGGTTGCTATAATATAGCTTTTGATCTTGGCGCCGGGGGTCTCAATAGCGCCCTATCGGTTGGGGCCCTTGGGGGAACTGTTGGACCACCGCCAAATCCAGCCTCTCCTCCTGGCCGGCTGGAGAAGAAAGTTGCACAGCCATGGCCACGGATACAGCTTCACTTGTGGAGCTAGATGATGGTGAGGCAGGTGAGCTATCGATAGCCTCCGGCTGCTGCTGCACGTCAACATTGCTAATGTTAGCGCTCGATTTCGAGGACGATGTATGACAAAAAAAACTGTCTAGCTTAGTCAGTTTAGCCTTTACATCTCCTTGTCCTTTCTCTTTTGAGCGCTGCTCTTGTGCTTTGATTTGCTGTACATTGTAAATGCAAGCTATTACATTTTTTATAATGCTGCCAAACTTGCTGCTGCTAGCTACAGTACAGGTTGATTAAACGGTTCGCTCGTCACATGACATGAAAGGGAGCAAGGTCATTGGACAAACAAATTGCAAATTAATTGAGGTTGCTTTGCTGCACCGTCGATAGTTACGCCACTGGATTTGATGCCATAGAGCAGGGGTGTCAAACTCAAGGCCCGGGGGCCAAATCCGGCCCGTGACTTCATTTTATGCGGCCCCACAAGAGCTCGCAAAGAATATAATATGTTTATTATACGGTTACATGCTACTTTGCAGAAGCACGTTGCCCATAAACTACATTTTTTTCCCCGAAATGTTTCATTTTGTGACATTCTCACTGAAGAGACTTGCAATTATTTGCCCTAGACTTCTGCTTTCAGACGTAGTTAATTATGAAGTTGTTACCCTATCCGATAATAATCCAATGCAGAGACATTAATGTAATATAGTACATTATTTTATATATATTAAATATTTATGTATTTTTATATAGTCTTAAAGTTACATCCGGCCCTTTGAGTGCAACCATAATGCTGATGTGGCCCGAGATGAAATTGAATTTGACACCCCTGATGTAGAGGAAAAACACTTTGCAAAGACACCTGTGATTCCCAGTCGTTCCTTATTCCGTTTCAACCCCCTGGATGTTTCCCCTCTCACGTCTGACCTCCTGAAGATCTAAAGCAGCCTTTTTATGAACCATGCGTTTCGACCAGATGCATTTTTATGTTTTTAAAGGCCAGGCACGGCTGGCATGTGGAAGTTTCCATCGGGGAGGACCCTCTAAAGCCAAGCGTTTCATCACTGTCCTGATAAAGAGCCCCTCGCCTTCACCTCTACTGTAACCTCGCACTCCCTTTCTTTACCCAGCATGCCACGCTGCACAACCAGGTGTCCCATTAATCAGGCCTGTGTCTGGTACCGCCATGGACAGCCTCCTCATTCCTCTCCTCCCTTCATCTCTCACTCCTCAGCACTCTTTTCTCCTGCCTCATCACTTTGTGTGAACTCCCCTCACTCCTCTGCTTTTAGGAAAACAGAAAACAAATGCTGCGGCTTTATTAGCTTGTGAACACGGCAGAAAAAAGGCGATCATTGATTTAAAGAAATGCATTTTAAAGTGTATTTGCATGTGAAGTAATTCATCCCGACTCAATAATTCACAAAAATATGAATAATTTAAGATTTTAAAATATTCTTAAAGTCGAAGAAACATCTTGGTGAAAGCCCCACAGCTCCGTTTCTACATGACAACATGAAAACACTGAAAAGCTGACTTTAATTAAATGCATAGGTCAACAAATGTCACATAACTGTATTAGGTTAGTTGAAAGCAATAAACAACAATAGGTTCAAACTTAATATTATTGCTTTCAACTAACCTGAGAGTTATGTGAAATCTGTGGACATAATAAATCTAATTTAAAGTCACTGTTTCAGTTTCTTCAGTGCATGTTAATACGTAGAAAACATGGTCAGTGAATTGCATTGGACTCCAGAATACATAATAGAAATATTTAATATATTAGTATTCATAATGATACTTATATTTTATGTTGCAATAGCTGCCAAATACAAATTTGCAATGGTTTCCGAAACTACTCTCCTGTCACCCAATTTATCTCGGCAGAGGGTACGTGTGTGTGCGTCTGTCTGTCTGTGTGTCTTTCTGCGTGTGTGTGTGTGTGTCTGCGTGTGCGTGTCTGCGTGTGTGTGTGTGTGTGTGTGTGTGTGTGTGTATGGGGGGGGATTGCAGAGCTTTAACATTGAACTTTTACCATCAGCGCACCCCGACAGCTCGTATAAACACACATACCAGTCTGGTCTCCAAGGACTGGGAGTGTGTTGTTTGTAGATAATGTGGGCAAGGGTGCTTGTGTGTGTGTGTGTGTGTGTGTGTGTGTGTGTGTGTGTGTGTGTGTGTGTGTGTGTGTGTGTGTGTGTGTGTGGTGTGTGTGTGTGTTGTGTGTGTGTGTGTGTGTGTGTGTGTGTGTGTGTGTGGTGTCGTTCATTTCCATGTGGCCGTTATATTTACGGTGTCTCAAACCCTCTTCACTTTCTCTCCGCTCACCCCCTCCTTTCTTCTCTCCTCCCTTTCACTCGTCTCTCTTTTATTCCCACCGAGTGTTTTTAACATTCACAGCTCTCCCCTCCCCTCCCCCACACCACCAGTTGCGAGGCTGGATTTCGCCTTTCAATGGGACGAGGATGGATGGGAGGGTTACTTTTAAATTGTAATCCGTTTCAATAACTAGTTGCATGTCAGAAAATGTATCAATGAAGGCAGTTTTAACCAGAAGGGGGCAATATTCGTACGCCAAGTGGGCGGATTCCTTTTTTAAGGTTTTTAGGAGTCTCAAAACTGCCATTCTTTACCCATAACATGTCAGAAATTGATTCAACATCCTCAACTTACCTTGGGAAACACACCACAATCATCCAAGCAATTTTTTGCTCATAGATAGATAGTAGTAAAGTACTTTATTGATCCTAATTTGGGAAATGTTTGTGTTGCAGCAGCATAAAAAACAAGGCAAGAGAAATGAAGACACTAGAAATAAACAGTCCAAAATATTTCTGAAATACGGTTAGTGGAAATACAAATACAAATTTCCATTAGCAAACATAATGTATATTGTCGACATAAGCTAATTAACTCAACTTATGCTAATCGTGCAAATTGCCCAACATATGCGAGTTAGCATCCGGCAGTGTCTATGTTCCGGGGACCCGTACTATATAATTATCTCATAAAACGTTGGGGTACTCGACATATCCACGTTCACAATGCTGGCAAGTAGACTAAAGCCTTGCAGTGAGGGAGTCGCCCGCTCCTGCATGGCCGCACGTGGGGGCCAGAGGGTCTTTGTGTGGGCTGTCAGAAAGCTAACGGCCCCCTTTGTCCCACCGCCGCTTTAGAGCGACAGCTACATTTATTTATTTACTCACAGAGCATGTTCACGCTCCGACACACACCAATCCTGAGTTACAGTCGGGGGGTCTGGCAAGCTGCAATCACTGGACACACACACACACACACACACACACACACACACACACACCACACACACACACACACACCACACACACACACACCACACACACACACACACACACACACACACACACACACACACCACACACACACCACCACACACACACACACACACACACGACTTATCCTAACCTTAACCAAGTCTTCACCCTAAAATTAATGATTCCCTCCATTTTGTCCCCATAAGGGAGGCGGGTCCCCACACGTGACTGTGTAAACAGATGTAGGTCCCCACAAGTATAGTAATGCTAACACACACACACACACTTAAACTTCACTAACATGACCGTCTGACTGCCTAATGCAATACTAATGAGGTAAATACTTATTTTGTCCACCAAAAGTAGTTTATATTATATTGCATAGATATTTTCACATGGAGTTCGTTGCATAGCCCAAAATATATTTTTTGTTGTTCAGCATGGAAACATTCATTAGCTAGCAATGACATTATTGTTCTATTGATATAAAGGGAGGTCAGGTACTCTTTAAAACAGCTGCTAGCTATGGGTACTTTTTACTGAAGTACACTTCAAAGCCCTATTTACTTTTACTTGAGTAAAGAAGTTTAGTGAGTACTTCTACTTTCACCAGAGTATTTTTAAACACGAGTATCTGTACTTCTACTTGAGTAAAGGATGCGTGTACTTTCGCCCTCTCTGGCGCTATGTGTGATTGCACAGTATCCTAAAGTACGTGGACTTAACTGCCCTCACCCTGAGATGAACCGAAACAATGTCTGTGAGCCGGGACTTTGTCAACTTCCACCACTGATAGCATTTGCTCAGGCAATAAAAGCGTCCCCTCTGTCCTCCCCTCTCCAGTCTGTGTGGGGTCTTGTCCCTCGGGGCATTTAATAGCAATATGGTGGTCAGGAAGGAGATTCATCCAGTCTCCACCCTTTTCTCCACTCGGTCAATGCGTACGGATGGTGGTTCTCACACTGAACAAGCGACCCCCCGTAGGGAGGGTTCAGGGAGACGGAGACGCCCCTCTGACCTCCTCTGACCTCCTCTGGACCTCCACTTAGTCTCAGTGAAAGCAGCTAAACACCGTCGCGCTCCACAGATCCACTAAGGAGCATCTTCAAAGGCCGGGTCACTGAGGAGGGACACATGGGATGTTCTTTCTGCTACATGTCTGTGGAGGCTAACGATTTTAAAAAGTCTCCTATTATACTGTTTTTCATCAATATATCACAGGTCTCGGATATATACAGAGCCTGTCTCTGATTGGCTGAAACACCAAACAGACCATTGCAGCATTACCCATAATCCCCTCTGTTTCAGCCCTGTTTCCAAAGTGCTGATTCTCTGTCTGTTACTGTAGAAGAGACATGAAGAAGAGGGGACACATGTTGATTTAGAAGAGACATGAAGAAGAGGGGACACGTGTTGATGTAGAAGAGACGTGAAGAAGAGGGGACACATGTTGATGTAGAAGAGACATGAAGAAGAGGGGACACATGTTGATTTAGAAGAGACATGAAGAAGAGGGGACACATGTTGATGAAGAAGAGGGGACACATGGTGATGTAGAAGAGACATGAAGAAGAGGGGACACGTGTTGATGTAGAAGAGACATGAAGAAGAGGGGACACATGTTGATGAAGAAGAGGGGACACATGGTGATGTAGAAGAGACATGAAGAAGAGGGGACACGTGTTGATGTAGAAGAGACATGAAGAAGAGGGGACACGTGTTGATGTAGAAGAGACGTGAAGAAGAGGGGACACATGTTGATGTAGAAGAGACATGAAGAAGAGGGGACACATGTTGATGTAGAAGAGACACGAAGAAGAGGGGACACATGTTGATGTAGAAGAGACATGAAGAAGAGGGGACACGTGTTGATGTAGAAGAGACACGAAGAAGAGGGGACACGTGTTGATGTAGAAGAGACACGAAGAAGAGGGGACACATGTTGATGTAGAAGAGACATGGAGAAGTGGATTTTGCAGAATAGGGGACCTTTAAAAGTCTTGCATTTAAAGGAGATTAAGGAAACCTTTTTTTGCTAAATCTGATAAGTGAGTTATTACATGTATTGTAATGTACGTTAAATTGAGAGGGAGGCCCTGTGTCTGTGTGTGTCTGTGTCTGTGTGTGTGTGTGTGTGTGTGTGTGTGTGTGTGTGTGTTCTAACTCTCTAATTTAAGATTTCATGAAATGCCTTCAAAGTCTTGCATGTTATGACTTACTGTTGGTCGTTTTTAGGTCATATGCTAACGATAAACTTCCCCGATGACACTGGCGATAGCGTCCTTAAGCCGAGGTGAAAACAGCTGGCAGAAAACCACTCGAGTCCACTTTGTTTAACAGATCGACG